>NW_017731740.1:757060-759773 GCF_001890085.2 Hipposideros armiger | reverse complement strand
CAACAAATCTAAGAGGCAGGGGCAGCAGAGAGCGTACTTAAACTGAATTCAAAAAGGTTCTGAAATGGAAGAACAAGGCCCCTGGAGTGAGAGAGAGGCAGTGGCACAAACGGCCACCCTAACAGGTCAAACTGCCTGCTAGCACCCCCACCTCTGGCTTAAAAAAACCTAGTGAGGTCCCACAGAAATCCACCTGCGAAGGCCGGCTTTCAAATGTCAGGGTGTGTGTGCACAACCAGCTTGTATTCCATTTGTGGTTTTGTAACAGGGCCAATCCTAAGCAAAGCCATGCTGAGGGCGCTGTGTCCCCAGTGCTGGGGTGACTCAACCCTTGCATTTCATTGTTCTCTGAGTCCCTATGCAGGTGATAAGCATCAGGGCGCCTGCAGACACTTTCCATGTGAACTTGTCCCTTCTTCCCCACTATGTGTATATCGTCTTGGGGGCTCATATCCTGTTTTACCACGCAGTTACTTACTAACCTGCCTATGGGGCCCACCAAGCTGTATATCCTTTGGCAGAACCATGTCTTCTGCATCTTGATGTTCTCTTGCAGGACCCTGAAGATGCTGATACTCAATGAAGGTTTGCAAAATTAATAAACACATGAAAAATGGACAACACATGACAGAATCATTTCCAACAGAATCTCAATCTCTGACACTTGAGTGTAGCAAAGAAGGACTCTTTGTACCCAGAAGTCCTTTCTGATGGGTCTCATCTTCTGCAGACATGCATACGTTTACAAGCATTCTTTGAAAGGTGCTTGACAGACATAACCCACAAAGAAACTAAAATCACTGTTTGCTTCGTGGGACAGAAAACAGAAACATAAATCATTTTCTCTCTCTTTGATACTGAAATTTGACATTTTATGATTCATAATTATATATCACAATATGGTATTGTCTTCTCCCCATACTAACTTGAATTTTTCAGCAATTCAAGAAAATCTTCAAACTTCCATACTACCAGAATTATCACTAATTATTAATGACAATGAGCTCTTTCTAAATCAACTTTGATTACCTCTGGCATTGTGTCTTTTTGTACCCTCATGATTCCTATGTCAATACAGAGTCCTAATCTATTACCATGAAGTTATTATAGATGGCTTCAAGTCCTTTTCTTCAAACAACAAATTCAAGCAAATGATTCCTGTTTGTCTAAACTTTAATAAGTGAAAATGGACATATTTAGTGCAAAGAATTTTTTTCTGTCTTTCAGGAGGCTTCTTCTACTTATTTATAGATGAGTTTTGTTCATAGTTAAGTTTTAACATATAAACAAAATCTCTGGTGATAGAAGCATAAAATGATAGATATAGATGATAGACAGGGATAAATACAGATGGCTGGAAGAGAAGGAGAACATGAATTTGGATTTATACTGTATGTTCATATAGTATAAAGGCAAAAGGCCCATCGATCTTGGGAAATTCTTTTCCAGTGATAAGATATGACTTAGGTACCAAAATGAATGGAAGGGCAGAAGGTTTACCAGAGGGAGATTGCCCAGCCAGAGAGAGAGGCTCATGTGAAGGACTAGGGAGGGAATAGTGATGAACTCTGTAGTCTGGTGAGTGAATGATGACAATTGGGCACGATGAGAGAAGTCAAAGCAAAACAGTGAGTTTTAATTGTGTTAACTAAGATCATTAAAGNAATATTGCCCTATTGAAGGATTGAACCCATTTATAGTGTCATCTCTATTGTGTGAGTCACTTTTCCTTTAAAATTCATCAGCACTCTCCCTGATGTTGGATTATTTAATAATTTATTTAATATTTAATTTAAATAGGTAATTTACTTCAGAGTGAATTTAATTTCTGTTTACTTCCTTTTAAATGAGGTTAAGTATTTTTTTCTTTTGTGTGACTTATTTGTCTGTGTATACACACACATATGTCTATTTGAAACTTGGTGTAATTTTTATTTTATAAGCCCTTTATGTATTTTATCTATTGCATCTGCTGCATTAGGAGATTTATAAAATATCAGAAACTCTAAAGAACATTTAATAACACTGCCCATGTCATACTTGGACTTCCTGCAATTACTTAAAAATATTTTCTTTATTTTGCTATTTTGTCTTTGTTTAATTATACAGATGTTTGGATTTTATGTATATACCTGTGTCCATCTTTTCTTCATAAGTTCTTGAATTAACAAAAATGGTTTCCCTCTTTGGATAAATAAACCATCTCTTTGTGTGTGATTTCATTTTCTATTTGAATTCTTTGAGGTAAATTTGTTCTTTGCCATATTGAAATAAAGTTACTCTAGCAGCATGTATAAAATAATTATGTTCTTTCTAATTTTATTATACTCATTTGCCATATATTACATTTTCATATATACTTAATGTTATTTATACATGCTCTATTTTATTTCAATGGTTTATATTTCTCCTTCTAATCCAGTGTTACATTTGCTAGTTATTGTTTTCTTTAATACTCTATTTCATGAGATTTCTTCATTAACCCTTTAATATTTTTGTCTATCTTCCCAAGTATACTGTAGAATCAACTATTTTGAATTCTATAAAATGTCAATGACATCATTGGCATTTTAAATGAAGTTGTGTTAAAACTATAAATTAAACCAGAAATAATTGCTACTTGCATTTGACCTTCCCATCCAGGAGTATGAGGTATTTCTCTATGTATTCGAGCCTTTTTTCACCATTAAATTTTTGTAATTTTTTTGAATAG
>NW_017731740.1:752970-754664 GCF_001890085.2 Hipposideros armiger | reverse complement strand
TTCACTAAGCATTTCTCCCTCAAATGATTAAACGAAATTAATCTCCAGGGATACACCTAAAAATACTGGATATGTTGTTTGGGCTTTTTGCCCTCTCATGGATACAGGCCAACAGTTTATCCACTAGAGAGCAAAGAAGAAATTCTAAAGATTTTGCCAGCATGAAAAATAAGCAAGATAAGGAGAAAATGCTTTGCTAACATATTTCGAATTGACCTCTGTGAATATGTCTTATTTGCTTGTGTATATAACATTAATGAATGTCTGTGTCTGGGTTTCTTGATGGGAGTTCCAGTTATCAACCACTTGTATGTACACATTTCACAATGTTTCATAGTCCTATTACATAATCCATGAGTTATAATTTCTTTTAAATTTCTTAATCACCTGACTCTTTTACCAACACCTGGAAGTTTCCCTATTCCCTATTATTTCCTACAAATAATAAGCTTACACAGGAGAAAATGTAGGTTTTAATTTTAACATATGTATCTGTGACACCAGCACGAGAAATGTTAGAATATTTTAATGAATAAACTACATTAACCTTTTTCTTTCAGTGGCCAAAGTCTGGTGTTTACTCCTTTTACAACAGTATAGAATTCAGAATCCTTAATAATAATTTTTGTGTTGTTTTTACACTTGCAAATACTTAAAAATCAAATGAAATTTTATCCTGATCATAATTTCAAATATTTTGTCAATTTTAAGTTGTTTTGGTTCATTCCATGCCTACGCAATCTCTCGCTACCCAAAATTAACATTATTGTCATACTTTGTTATAAATATAAATATAATAAAATTATAGAATAGAACATGGTTGAAACTTAGCCAAAATATTAATTCTTATTGTGATTTGTTTTCATAATTGCTGATGAAAAGAGTTTCAAACCTGTATGTGGAAAACTGAATAAGATGCTTTACTGGTAAGTGGTAATATAGATTCAGGTATACTTTTCCTTCAATTTTGTGAAGATTTTAAGGTAATTCTTGGCTTGAGTTATCTGGAAAATTGTCTTCATATTCCACATTGCTTATATTTGTGAAAGTAACCTATCTTTATAAAAATCCAAACAAATGAGATAGCAACACTGGTTCTAACGAATAAACAGAACAGTAAATAAGGAACAGACATGGATCCAACTTTTAAAAACTGCTATGAGACATATTTTTTCAAAACCAATGATCTCTTTGGTTCTGACCATTGGATTTTTTCTCCTTATAAACCTTGACTTTTGTGCGCTGTATTTACTTGAAGGAATGCTTACTTCTACAAATAGCAATCTATACAGTAGATCAGTGGTGTCAAACCAAAGGTCATCCCAGGAACCGGGTGTCAGCCAGCCAAGTAATAACCACATGGATCAGAGAGCTCTGGCCCTACTCAAACAGGTGAACACAGAGCATCTGCCAGAAGGAAAAATTCCTGAAACTTGACAACTAATAATAAATCCACCACCATCCCACAGGAGCTAAGGGGGTTGGGCCCACTCAGGTCAACAAATTGAAGACATACAACCCAGAACATGAAGTTAGCATTCTTTACTCCTCACCCTTAGCTAATATCAAGACAGAAAAGTTGAATGAAGAGTTGGGAGCAAAGAACATTTTGGGTTTATAAATTTAGCTTCGCAGTGAAACTGAGTAAACAAATCCCTAAACTGTGATCCTCCATGTCTGTATCTTTCAGGGAG
>NW_017731740.1:751092-752251 GCF_001890085.2 Hipposideros armiger | reverse complement strand
TCCTTCCTGTTGCTCATGACCCAAAAAAACTCACATCCACATTTCATCTGTCAGCAAACCCTGGGGACTCTTCCTTCAAAATACCTCCAGCACCCAACCCCTTCTCACCATCTCCCCTCCACCACCCTATTCTTGGCTGCCATCCTCTCTCGTGTGGATTATGGCAATGACTTCCTAACCACAATCCAAAAGAGCAGCGAGAGTGATTGCTGAGAACTTAGGTCAGGCAAATATTATCACACTTCTGCTCAAAACCCTCCAAAGTCCTGACAGTTCCTTACCAAAGCCCTGTATGGTCTGCCTCCCCCATCTGTCTAACCTTATACTCGGCTCCTCATCGACTTCTTTCCAGTTACAGGAAATCTGCAATTCCTTGAGCATACCAAAAATGTTTCTGCCTCAGTGCCTTTGCACATGCTGCTCCCAATGCCTGGAAAGTTCTTTCCCAGGTATTTGCATGGCTCAACCCCTTACACCCTTCAAGTGTTTGCTCAAATGTCAAATTCTCAGGCAGGCCTTGCTTGACTCCTCTATTTAAAATTACCTTTTCCTTCCTGTGCTCCCTAAGCCTTTTCTGCTTTATTTTTCTCCATTGCACTTTTCACCATCTGAGATTCTATGTACGGTCGTCCCCCCTTATCTGTGGGGGTATATGTTCCATACCCCCAGTGGATGCCTGAAACCATGGATACTACTACATATACTATGTATTTTTCCTGTACAGTCATACTTATGATAAAGTTTTATTTATAAATAGGCCATTTCACAGATAGGAGATTTGTTCTTACCGTTGACTCAGCAACCTCAGTATACGATTTTTCCTTTCCTTATTAAATCGAGAACTTTTTGCCTTTTCACTTAAGGGAAACCGCTTTATGACTTTTTCTCTGGCATATCTAAATTGCCAGCCAGCATCACTATTCTTGTGCTTTGGGGCCATTATTAAGTAAAATAAGGGTTTATTGAATATAAGCACTGTGATACCTCCACAGCCTATCTGATAACCAAAATGGCAACTAAGTGACTAACTAATGGGCAGAGAGCGTGAACTGCGCGGAGACACTGGAAGAAGGGATGAGTCACATCCTGGAAGGACAGACAGAGTGGGATCAGGAGAGTTCATCATGCTACTCAGAACAGCATGCATTTTAAACTTATA
>NW_017731740.1:732701-743892 GCF_001890085.2 Hipposideros armiger | reverse complement strand
GAATTTTATTTCAAAGTATAAGTTACCAAGGTAAAGAGAAGTGACTTGCCCAAAAGAGGAGAGATCCGAGGATTGGAAGAGAGAGAACTGGCCCAGCCCATCCCTGATTCCTCAGGACAGCGGGAGAGCAAAGGCATAGCACTTTGCACAAGTGATGGGGACATGCCCTCCGTCCCCAGGCAGCTCCCTGGAGACAGGGTGGCAGGGAGATTGGATACTAAGCCCACAGATTTACGTGCTGCAGCAAGGGTCCGCTTTGATCAAGCCTGTGGTCTGGAGGAGACCTCTGCGAGGAGCTCCCTGCCGCTCTCCCAAGGCAGCTGGCTGGAGACCAGGGCAACAAAAGTAGTAGATGTAGCCATGGCAACAATGGTGTCACCATCAGGATGTTTTAGTTGTAAGCAACAAAAACAACGCTGGTGATTAAAACGGATAAAAGCTGTCTCACAGAATCAAAGGGAAAATTGCAAAACCAGGTCTTCAGGAGAGCAGAAGTCAGGGCAGTTCAGGATATCTAGAAAACCAGCAATGTCTACTCTCCTTGGGGCTCTCCTGGTGGGGTGCTTTGGTTCCTTCTATTTTCTGTCCAGGTGTCAAGCCCTCGATTCCAATTCAAACTCCTAGAAAACTGAGTGTTATTGGCCTGGTGGATTGGATGCCCACCCTGTGGCCAAGGAAGGGCAGGACACTTAGTTGAAAATCTCCCCCAAGCAGTACACAATTGAGGGGGAGTCATTTTTCAAAGGAACATGAGGGACTACTGGCTGAAAGACAGGAACATGGTAGCAAAAACGAGAGGTGTCTACTATAGCTAGGGACCACTGTGAGCTGAGGAAAAGGCCACTTACAAGCATTCCCATAGCCACATAGAGCCAGGATTTTTATCTGGCTCAGTGTCCTGCAGAGGAGCTTCCCAATGATTGATATCTGCTTTGTGACCTATGATAATAACGGCATCCTGAGTCAGTTCTATCTTCATTTAGAAAAAGAAATCAGTGAGATGTTTCTTGTCACGTATAGTGGGGTCAATTCATTCTAGCGTGTTCCAGTGTAGTTGCTGGTGATTTTCTATTTGTTTCTCCATATTCACTTTGTAGCCTTCATTGATCTCCCAGCAGGCTGACCTATGTAGGGTGCGTCAAGTTTCCTTTGCCCTCTCGTTTCTGGCTGAGTTGGGTCAATGGGGGGTAAAAGGCTGGAGAGCAGGAGGAATATGAGGTTAGGGTGTTTATTCTCCCAGCCCTGCTCCCCTGGGTGGCCACGGAGTGATTGCATCTCTGAAGGTCGTCAGGTAGCCCTCTCCTTACAACCACCCTCCTAAGCTCTCAGAATTTCTCCCTCCCCCTGCCCCTTCAGGGGTGAAAACTGCATCAGCTCACCAAATGGTCCTTCACTGTCCCTTGTTGGTACCCCCTGATGACTCCGTGTTCCACTTTATAAAAAAGTCCCTTTAATTAACTCTCTGCAATTATTCCATTGGAATCTTCCATCTGTTTCCTGCAGGCCCTGACTGATACACATAGTAAAACCAAATTTGAGTGGAAGGGAGACTCAGGAAAGCAATAGCCAGCGTGACTCAGCCAATCACACCCCGTTGTCAAATGCAAGTGCCAGCGCCTCCTTCTCCCCAAATTAAATAGGATTTGAGCAGCTGCAGCAGCAAATTCATGTCTGGCAAAGAGCTTAGGAAAGATCAGAGAGCAGTTTGCTATTCAGGGGAGCTCGGAGCCAACAGTCACAGGAGCCCATGAAAAGCCCCGCTCCTCACGTCACACCAAAGCAATAGGAACACAGGGTCTGCCATTTTCACACTTGAAGAGAAGGGACGAGAGGGTGGCTAGGTTTGGGCACCACGGCAACCTCAATCAGTTCCTTGCCAGGTCACACGGGTGCCACTGCCAGAGCCCATCAGTGCACCATTGGCTGCCGTGGCCTGTGCTAGGGTGATCTCGGAAGGTTTGTGCCCGGGCTGCCATAGTGGAAGACAGTGGCTAGCCCACACACATTACATATGTGCGAGTGAGTACTGGTGCCAATTAGCGGCATGTGTTGTTGATCCTGTTTCAAAAGCACCCGGCAGTCAGCTGCACCAGGGGAGAGAAACGCGCGTACTGCTGATGGGAGGTGGGCTCAGAGGCAGAAGGCTATGCAGTGCTATTGTTAGAGCTGCAGCCTAACCCAAGAATAGGACTGCGAGAACAAAAGCCATAGCAGAGGGAGGTGGTGGTGAGAGGTTTCCAGCATCACTTTCTGCTTTTGACATATAAACCAGAGTGCTAATGCCATCTTCACAAAGAAAAGGGGCAGGAAAGAGTTAAATCTCAAAACCCGAGACTGCCAGAGCACTAGGAGTGAGAGGTGGGTAGAATTTAATAGTGTGCCAAAAGAAGGAACTACGGAGAAGTGCTGAGATGGGGAAGTCTCTCTGAATTGACCTGGATGGTTTTTTCTTCTTGACACTGGACAAGACAGTTAAGAAACATCCTCCCACCTCTAGCGGAGGCTGCAGGCGGGCTCACTCACCGTTCATTCCCGCTTGTCTGTGTGCCTTCCTGTATGACACATTCCAATGTGAAAAACTACATTTCTCAGACTCTCCTGCTTCCAGATAAAGGAGGTTTGGACTTGCACATATCACTTTTGGGGACACAATTCAACCCACAGAAGTCCTTTCTTTCCTTTGTACAAGACGACTGAAGTTCACTCCAAATTCATACTGTGGTAATGGTTGCTTAGTTTGGTGGTTGCTGAGTTAATTGAAAAACTTTTCAACTTTCATTCAATAGAATGTGTCTCTCAATTGATCCTTGTGCTGCCTTCGAAACAACTGAAAACTTCAATAGCCCCTACGGTATGTAAGACCTCTACACTGAAAACTCAAAATACACCACTGAGAAAATTTTTAAAGATTTAAATGAATCAAGGGGCATCTATGTTCATGGACTGTAGGACATGATATTGTAAACATATCAACTAATAAGTCTATACATTCAATTCAATCCCAATTGAAATCCCAAAATTTCCTTTCCTTTTCTTTTTCCTTTTTTTAGAAATTGGTTAGCTGATCCTAAAAATCTTATGGAAATACAAAAGGCCAAAAAGAGCAAAGGCAGCCTCAGACAAGACAGACAAAGCTGCAGAAGATCCGCCTCTAGATACTGAGACCCATTAAACTAT
This sequence comes from Hipposideros armiger, assembly GCF_001890085.2. Classification (NCBI taxonomy): domain Eukaryota; kingdom Metazoa; phylum Chordata; class Mammalia; order Chiroptera; family Hipposideridae; genus Hipposideros; species Hipposideros armiger. The sequence goes on along the minus strand of NW_017731740.1, from coordinate 740,715 downwards.
GGTAATTAAGATAATATAATAGAAGAGACAAGAATAGACAGACTGACCAATGGAATACAATAGAAGGTCCAGATAGACAGAGCCTCACATATACAGTCCCATGAGAACATCCTTGGAGTGGGCAAAAATTTCTTAAATAGGCCACAAAAAATATTGAACTTAAAGGAAAAATTAGATTATATTCAAATCCAGAAATTCGGTTCATCAAAACTCACCATTTGCAATACACGTACCGGACAAATGACTCATGCTTAGAATATATAAAGAATTCCTACTACTCAATGAGAAAAAGACAGATAACCCAATAGACAAGCTGGCAAAAGACTGGAACCCAACGCTTCACAAGGAGGATTTGCAAATGACCATAAGCGTAAGGGAAGTGTTCCCCATCACTAGCCATCAGGGAGATGCAAATGAAAGCTACCATGGGATACCACCATACACCTGTCAACATGGCTAAAACAAAAAAGACAGGCAATATCCAGTACAGGCCAAGATCAGGAGAAGTGGAACCCTTACACATCGCCGAAGAAAATGCAGATTTGTACAGCCACTTTGGAAAACCATTTGATAGTACCTAGTAGAGCTGAACATATGCAAACACTTCTGGAATGCTGGTAATATTCTTGACCTTGATCTAGGTACTCTATCAAAATTCATGAGCTGTACACTTTGTTCTGTGTGCTTTTCTTTATGAATATACCTTCCCAAATGTTTGAGGGTTGTGTTTGTGTTTGTGTGTGTGTGTGTGTATGTGTGTGTGTTTTCTTTAATAGCCTTCTTAGATATTGCTAAGCAAAAGCACCTAAACTTGGAGGACCTAACTGGAAAGTCATGAGGACGTTGGAGCCTAGAGCCACTCCCCCAAGTGTCCAAGTTTGGGGGTTTCAGGAAGTAGACTCTGAGTCTGGGATATCTAGGAAGTGGTCCCAAAAAACATTGGTAAGAGAATAGGAAAAGGAGAGAAGCCAGTAGAGGACCCCATTATCAAACCAGTGACCACTAAGGGCAACCAAAACTCCAGTCCACAAGGTGCTCTGAGGAGCAAGAAAGCTAGTCTTTTCCCACCAATTCCCATGTGTCATGGGGTCAGGGATGGTCCCCGGGCCACTAACTCTCCAGCACTTCTGGCTTGCCCTGAAAGCAGGCTGAGTGTGCTCCCAGGAACAGGCAGAAATCTCTGGGCAGAGACCGTTTTTCAATGTAAGCTGCCTTCGGTCTGTAGGAGAATGCTCCCCAGAAGCGTCTGCTTCAGTATAGCACTTACATCACTCAGATCCACTCACGCCACACAGTAAGTCCCCTGCATCCTTAAGATGGTGGCCACTCACAACTAAAAATAATACAAATGGGTTGCAACGGGGGTGTTCATGGGACAAGTGACACCGGACAGCCATTAATACAAGCCTGCTGACCGTGGTGCTTTTAGCACCTGTTCTTCAGTCAGGCCCCACTCAGGCTGTGCCAGGCCACAAGCATGGCTGCAGAACAGCAGTCTCCCCACCATGGTGACTGTCACAGTGCTACTGCTCTGGGTCCCCTACCAGCACTATTCAGTCACTAAGCTCGTCACACGGCGCTTTCTTGTTTGTCTCCTCCTGTACCCGTACCATCGGCGGGGCCAGGATAAGGAAGGTATTTAATCCATCCTCACACCCCAGCACTAGCCTCAGACTGGTACAGCAGCAGTCATGGCTGAAACGCTGACTTATCTGCCCATCAGCCAAGCTGTCCTCCTTGATCCAGGTAACCAAGAGCTGGCTGTATAGATTCCAGAGGCAGAGGGGGAAATGGGGCACTCAGATGGGAGGCATCTCCACACCGAGCTGAGGATCGCTCCAGCTTTTAGAAGACAGAGGACCCCTCCAGCAAGGCTGACAGCTGCCTCCAGTCAACGGAGACTTCAGGAGGTGCCACCCACACAGCCGGGCCGCTGACCTGAACAGGCCCAGCACACCACATCATTAATCCTAAATAGAAAAAAGCCATCATCCGGCGCTGAGCTTCTCTGTCCCATCCAATTTAAATAATGTTGTCTCCAGGCTTGTCGGCACACTCCATTTTACTAGCTCAGCCTACTATTTTAGGTATAGCTGCAGATTGCTGTTTTCGAATTAGCCTCCAGTGCTCATCATTAAGTCATCAAATCTGTCCCTGCCAAAACTCATATGCCTTAATGTAGAAACGTTTCCTGTTTTGTTATCTCTAGTACACAGCCGATTCTCCCCAAACAGAGTCGGCTTTCAGCCAGTGATGTGCCCTCCGGCTGGTGGATCAGCTGAACTGCTTCCTCATTCATGATGCTGCGCCAAGCGCCTTGTCACTGCTGAGACCCTGTTCCCGGCCAGGTTTCATGTCCACAACTGCTGTTCCTTGTGGGCAAGCTGTGACGGTCAGTGGAATACTTGGGAAGCGTGTTATAGACAAGTCGTCTGCCGTTCAGCTGGAGTCTGCTGGGGTGCAGCTAGAGGGGAAAGTGCTCTGGTGTCAGGTGGACCAGAGTTCAAATCCCAGCCCTGTCATTTCCCATCTGTGAGACCTCAGACAAGCCCCGTATTCTCTCTGATCCTCTCTGAATCCCAGTCCACTTCTGTAAAAATTGGTACCCATTTCATAGGTTTTGGTGAGAAGATGAAATGAGATAACATATATATAAAGTGCCTGGTACATGATAGGCCTCAGAGCAATGCTAGTTCCCTCTTCCATTCCTCCCCCTCAACTAGAGTGGCATTAACTAATGTTTTATAGTTTGTGAACCACTGAGGAGGTTAGGGCTGGAAGGAAACTTCCCTGAGAGTCTCTGGTAACCTGGTGTACAGGTGATAAAGATGCAGCCTAGAGACCACTGTCCACATAAAACATATAAGGATTTGTGGCTGTGCAAACTCTCCCCTTCCCTCTTGACTATACAGTGACCTGTCTCCCCAGTAGAGCTGGAATCCCTTCACATCCACCAGAATGAGAATCTGCTCAGCACTGGCACATATGGTTGCACAGGCTGTGCACTGCACAATTAATGAGTGCATTTATACAAACTAAGTGAATGACAGCTCCAGAATGTGACACATGGAGCCCTGTGCTTCTCCATGAGGAGAGGGACACACCTTCTCTTCTTAGGTGGAGTCAACAAGAGAGAGACAGACACTTCGCACCTGGCTGCCAGTGTGGAGCCCATGATGCTGCAGAGAGCTAACTGGGATGCCGGCCTCAGCAAACAAAGCGAAAACTCAGTGGCTTCAGATGGCTACTCAGCTTGGACAGGGGGCCAGATTAGGACCATTCACTTGGTTATGAACATTCTACTCTGAGGTGTGTGATAGATAGCCTGTTGCAATAATGGGTCCAAATTTGTTTCTATCTCCCTGTCTCCATACTTTGGGTATCCCCTCCCACACTGGCTCTGGGCTTGACTACGTAACTTGTTTGCATGACAAGACAGTAGAAAAGTGTGACAGGAGCAGGGTCTTACAGAGTGCTTGTGCCTCTTTGGTGCTCTTGGATCCTGCAGCCATTCTGCTAGCAAGCTCAGGCTACCCTGCTGGACGATCAGAGGCCATGTGCAAAGGAGGCTCAGTTATCCAGCCATCCAGGGCGAGGCCGTGACAAACCAACCCTCCCCAGCTGAACCTCCATCTGACCAGACACATAAGCGAGCCCAGCTGAGATCAGCAGAGCCCAATCTAGACCAGAATTGCCTAAGTCCAGAACACACTGCCAACCTGCAAAATGATGAGCCAAATAACCAGTTATTATTTTAGGTTAAGAAATTTTAAGGTAGTTTGTTATACAGCAAAAGCTAAATGATATAGGTGCATGCTAGGCTTTACAGAGGATTCCTGGGATTCATAAAAGAAGAAAGAAAATATAGGGTGCATCATCTCACTGGGGAGAAAGACTTGTGCATATAAACACACTGGATTACAGCTAAGAGTTCAAATTACACTTATGCCCATGTGTTGTGGGAACTATGATTTCACTTCTTTCTGTCTCTAAATAGGGAGGATACATGTAATTGGCTCATATGACTTTTGGAAGGGAGTTTTGCATATGGTGATGAGTCTATCTTTTAAATGTGCTTAGAGATTCTCTGAAATGGAAGACTATAAATGTAATAGCAGTTAACATTTATTGGGCAGTTACCAAGCCCCAGGAACTGGGCAAACTTCTCTTCCTGTATTATATATGAGGTCTGACAATTAGGTTCGCAAATGAGGTTACTAACCTTTTTTCGTATCAGAGGGATTATTCATTATGAATTTGTACAAGCTGGACCAACAGTTAGCCAAGTTTACTATTTGGAAACTAAAAAGGCTGCATGAAAAAGTTAGATGATCTGAACTTTTCACCAACAATTCATGGCTCTTGTATCACGACAATGCACCAGCTCACACGGCACTGTCTGTGAGGGAGTTTTTAGCCAGGAAACAAATAACTGTATTGGAACACCTTCCCTACTCACCTGATCTGGCCCCCAATGACTTATTTCTTTACCCAAACATAAAGGAAATATTGAAAGGAAGACATTTTGATAACATTCAGGACATCAAGGGTAATACGATGACAGCTCTGATGGCCATTCCAGAAAAAAAAAAAAAAAAAAAAAGAGTTCCAAAATTGCTTTGCGGGGTGGACTAGGTGCTGGCATCAGTGCATAGCTTCCCAAGGGGAGTACTTCAAAGGTGACCATAGTGATATTCAGAAATGAGTTACGTAGCACTTTTTCTAGGATGAGTTCACGAACTTAACTGCCTGACCTTGTAAGTTGGCCATTTCACCTAGACTATGAAGGAAGGACTGTCAGCTTCCTTATTTTACAGATGGGGAAATTGGGACTTATTGAGAACAAATAACTTACCTGAGGTCACATAGTTGGTAAGTGATGAAGGCAGGATTTGAATCCTGGCAATTTGGTTCTACAGTCCACACTTTTAGCCACTCTGCTATACTGACTTAATTTCAACACCTGATATCAAACTTGAAGGAGATGGTTTTTCAATGATTCAAAAAACATTACCAAACACATAAAATGTACTAAGCAGATAGAAAGAATAAGGAGATGTTCATTCAAAGGCATTATACAAACCAAAAGCATTCACAGGCTAAACTCAGGGTTCCTAGCTTGATATAAAAGGAAGTTAGATACATCAGAAATGTTGTCCTAAACCACCAAAGATGATATGTAGTAGAAATTTAAAACCCAGTTTAACTGGTATTGCAAGGAAGAAAAAACTCTTGTAGTGACTTTAGCTAGTTCAGAAATTTATCTCTCTCTTATATAAATGTAGACATTTAAGTCTCAATGCTCTAGTCACCCCTACATGTATCTTCCAGCTGGCCCAAGATGGTTGCTGTAGCTCTAGCCATCATATCTGCATTCCAGTCAGCAGAAAGGGGAAAGGGTAGAAAAAGGCCCATTCCTTCCCTTCAAGGACATTTCCTGGAAGTTGCACACATTACTTCCATTTACATACCACAGACCAGGATTTAGATACATGGCCATACTCATTTGCAAAGGAGGCTGGTAAGTAGACTCTTTATTCCAAGAGGCCATATGCCAAGTAAAAATGGGAGACTGTATAAAGGGAGAAAGGATATTGGTAGCAAAACAAGCACCATCTGTCACAGAGTGACAAATAAGGGCCTTTATGACTGGGTCATTTCTCCGCTTCCTTTGACATCCCACCAATCCCACATCAACAGCTCGCCTCCCCCATTTCAGCCATGTTGAACTACTTGCATTTCCAGTACATTGAACTCTCCCACCCTTGGGTCCTCTGCTCTCTGCCTGGTTCACATCTGTACATTCTTTCTCTTCTCAACTTCTTCACTCCTACCTCTTTCTCCAGGCCCATTCTCCTCTGGGGACTCGGAGGACCCTCTCCCGCCCTCCTCCCAGCTAGCTGCTCCTCTGAGCCCCACAGCTTCCCAAACTTTTTTCACACAGTGGCCCTTGGTACCAGGCGTTAATGCACCTGTCTCCCTCACTAGGCTACAAATGCCTCCCGCGCACGTCCTGGGTCTGTGTTCCTCCCTCTGGAACCCCTTCTCTGTCCCTACCTTCCAAAGGATGGTGTTCAAACATTAAATGGCTATAAAAACTCTTTGCAGCTCCCTGTACCACCGTCAGAAGCCAAGCTGCAAGCCACCGAAACCTAGACATTGTTGGGTGTGTTTTCCGTATTTTTCAAAAATTTCTGTGGGGACAAAACATTTGCATGATTTAATATCAAAACTCTTACAACGGAATACACTGAGGGCCCTTGCATCATTTCTCATCTACTCCATTCCTCTTGTCCGCTGAAAAGGAACCATTTTCATTTCTTTTCTACCTTCCAGTGTTTCTTTATGCATATGCAAGCAAACATGAATGTACGCCTATTTTCCTCCATTTCTTATGCAAAAGTTAGCAATGCACCGTTTTGCTTCTTTCTCTTGTCCACTGAATAATATGTCCTGGTAATCTTATCATGTCAGTAAAAAGGGCACATCCTGAGTCCTCTTTTAGTGGCATAGGGTCACGTTGTGTGGACGTGGCACTGCTTTTATGACTAGTTTCTCTTTCTCATTATGAACAATGCTGAAGATGTTATTTTATATATAAGGAAGTGAACCAATAAATTCCAAAGTGGGAATTTCTGCATGAAAGGGCAAACACATTTGTCATTCTTGTAGTTATTGTGGCATAGCATTCCTAAATGAAAAAAAAAACAAAACCAAGTCTGAAGAAGGTTATCTTCTGAGAATTTTAAAATCACCTTTTCTGTGGAAATAGACCCAGAAGACAGGTCACATTATCTCATTGTCACTGGAATGTTTCGTCACATTCACAGTGAACCAGAGGAAGCACGAGGTATGAAAAATCACTCTGGCTTAGCTATTTTTACAAACACGGTGCATCTGAACCCAGTGATTTTCTTGGCATTTACAAAAAGGCCATTTCTGCCTGGGGTCTGTACCACTACAGAGCATTTAAAGGAGTTATAGACAAAATGACAGATTTCCACATTGGAGGCACTTTCCTGGAAGCAAGCAGAACAGCCGCACATGCTACCCTGGGAGCTTTGCAAACATCACGGCAAATCAAATCCTGGGCCATCTGTGGTTTCCTGTCCATGGCTGGCGAGGGACATGTGCTGCCTCTCTGGACCTCCACAAATGTGCTGGGGCCGGGCCATGGGCCAGGTCCATCTGTGCCCATCAACAGATGCCCTTCCCTGAGCTCAGAGTCCCTGCCTCCTGTCTGAACAAGCACAGAGATGTCCTCCCCACGAAACCTGGGAGCTCAGATATTTAGAAGCATGTCCAAGGTCACAAAGAAACCAGAGCTGAACATGTGTCAAGGGCTGGAAAGAGGTATAGAAAGTCAGTGCCTCCGACCCTGACACAAATGAGCCTTAAATCCAAGCGTGCTTGTGTAGGAGGCAGGATGCACCGGGAGCTGCCACACCAGAACACGCATGGCAGGTGGGACAGATGATCCAAGCACAGGGCCTGGGACAGTAGGGTGAGTAGATGTCCTTCCAGTGGACTCTTAGGTGACTCTGGAGCCAGATGTGTCTGCCAGAAGGCAGAGAGACTTGGGGCAAAAAATGGCACAAAGTTATGGAGAGGTAGTGCTTGTCTCCAGGGTCTCTGAATCCTTGGTACAGACCTTTCTTTGCAGTGTCCCCACGGTCATTTCCCACCCAGGCTGTGGCCAGAGCCTCCCAGCTGATCTGCTGCTTACACTTTCGTCTATCCTAAACACAGCGGCCAGAACGCTACTTCCCCATTTAAGTCTGACCATGCTGCTCTTCAGCTCAGAAGCCTGCAATGGTGCCCGCCTTGTTTAGAGCCGAGGGCCGTGCCTGAGCCAGCCTCCCCTAGCCTCTAACCTCACCCTTACCTCTCTCCCTGCCTCCTCCCTTCCAGACACCGGCCTCCTTGCTGCTCCTCAATCACCAGCAGAGTCCCACATCATGGCTTTTGTATTTGTCACGCCCCACCTGGAACAGCTGCCATCCCTCCCCCCCCC
>NW_017731740.1:681687-732656 GCF_001890085.2 Hipposideros armiger | reverse complement strand
CCCCCCATCACCACAAGGCTTTCCTCCTTCAGGCCTCTCCTCACTGAGGCCTTTCCTGACCTTCCTACTTAAAAGAGCATCACTGATCCCCCTTCTGCTCAAATTCCTCACCTCCCTGTGCTTTATCTTCTATCACCTATATCCACTATTTATTTTACTTATTTATTATCCACCCCACTCACCTACACACACACACACACACACACACACACACACACACACACACACACACACGAATATAAACTCAGTGAGAACAAGGACTGCTATCTGTTTTATTTACCACTATGGCCCCCACATCTGAAACAGTGGCCGGCACAGTAGGACCTCAAATGTTTGTCAAATGAATAAATGCATACAGGAACAAAGGGATGCATTTCATCTAAGCCACAGAAGAAAACCACCTAGAAATCCATATACACTAAGGCTGGATTGCTGTCCCCCTACAGGCCCAGGACCATCAGAAATGACGCGCTGTCTTTGCTAAACGAGGAAAGGCCACCAGTGTTGAACAGAGAGGCAAAATCTGCTAACGCTGGTGGTCCATGACGCAGTGAGGGGTGTCCTTTTGGGCAGAAGGTTTTCCTTGGCGCCCAGGCCCCGCCCACACTGTCTGCACCCGGTCAGCCTCAGGGAGTGGCAGAGGGAAAGGGCTGCACAGGTCCCTGCCATGGGTCAGCACAGCCAGGGAGAGCTGCATGAGACGTGATGCTTACGGAACCGCATCCCGTGCTGCGAGGGGAGCTCTGATGCCTCAGGCCTTGTCAGCCTGAGGATTGTCGGCCGAGTGTGACCCGAGCACCTGGCCACCACAGCTCGGGTGCTGTGACCTTCATGCGCAAAGAGCAGGAGACACGGTTCCTCTTCCACCACTTCTACCAGAGCCAACCTGTCCTAGTTCGTTTGTATTGGACATCAAGGCTAAATGACAGTCACTTTCAAAAGATTTCAATTCTATGGTGACCTAATGGTGGTTGATACTTTATTTTTTCACAAAGTAAATCTATATATAATATATATAATAAACTAAAATATATATAATAAACTAAAAAATATATATATAAAATATATATTATATAATATATATAATAAACTAAAATATATAATATATATAATAAACTAAAATATATATTTAAAATTTTGTATATAAAATATATTTCAATGTAAATATATTTATATACATACACACATATGTGTGTATATTAATATTGTTATGGTCTGTACACACATACAGAGAGAACACAGGAGTTGGAGGCCCAAAGACTTCCACTGCTGTCCTTTCTTCCTCCATGGCAGCCATGAGACCTCGGGGAGGCCTATCACTCCCCACGGTCCCATTTCCTGGGCTGATCACAAGAGTGTTTGCTAGACACAGTCAGACATCTTTTCAAAATGGCCACATCTCATCAAGACCAGAGCCACCTATCATCCTGGCTCACGTAGGAACATGGAAAGAGGCAAGTCCAAGAAGGTGAGTATATGAGCTCTGGTGGATTCCAAATCAAAGCTGCCTGAAGCCTAGAACAGTAGAACTCCCACCCTGCCTTCCATTGAGCCTTCCAAGGTTTGAGCCCAATTAACAGTTGGATCTGAACTGTTATTTGGATGAACGGGTGGCCATGTTGCTCTGGAACCCACACTGAGATTGTGCTGTCTGCTCTGATGCTTGTTTAAAGAAAGGACGGATGTGATGGTAAAAGCCCATACCTGTTTCACGATAATATAGACAACTAGCCGTCCTCGGCTCTTACCACAATCGTTACTGACAAGAAATAAATTCTGAGATGTCCTAAATTAAATTACAGCAGGCTGGAGGGTGGAAGGAAGAGATGAGAGAGATTAATCAGTAAACAGCTGCAGGCCATAACCAACAAAAGACAGCTTACATTCCTGAACATATGTTGAAACTTTGCATTAACTTCCAGGTGACTATTTCCATGATTATCTAGAGAGCGTAGCTGAATAGCAGACCACCAGGTGCCACCCCATCTTCTGTATGCATGAACTTTCTGGACTGTTGCCTACAACCAATTCAGAAGAGCAATGATTTCTGAAGGACTACCCTAGAACTAGCCCGGCTTCACCTTATCCCATCCCTTTTATCTATAGCCAGTGTAAATTCTTTCAAAACAACTAACATCTTTCTTCCCTAAACTTAATGTATTAAGGAGCCCCCGTCAACTCCAGGGCAGTGGATATGCTGCTTTCTCTGTCTAGCCCTGCTGCTGGTGGCTTAGATTGCATGCCCCAGGACCTGGTCCTTTTCTGGCAAGCATATGGCTCAATAAATCCTTTCCTTTAGAAAAGCTTTTGGCCGTTTTTAACATATCATTTACATTAATCTGATCCATGCCCCAGGAAGACTGCAGTGCTATCATCAATTTGAAATGTAATAAAATTTCTAGGTTCTGCCATTTCCTGCAGTCTCAAAACAAGCAGGGCCACAGTTAAAGTTCAGTATCCTTAAGTCAAGGTCACCAAACCTCCCACCTCCTGCAGATTGCTAATCCGCGGCTCTGTCTCAGGCCCCCTCTGACATGCTGTGGCAGCAGCATTCAATCCGCCTCCTTCCAGAAGTCTCTCTTTCTTGCCTTTTTGTATGCCATGGGCCCCGGATTTCCCTCTTGTCTGACTGGCTGCTCCTTCTCTATTCCTTGGCTGGGACCGCCTCCTCTCCTGGCCTCCCCATGTTAGGTGTACTTTTCAGTCCTACAGTCTGAATGCAACCATCTGTATACATTCTCCTATTCTTCCATTCCACACCTGGCTTCTGGGCAACAGGCTCACAGCCCTACTTTGCCTCTTTGGTGTCTCCGCCCAGGTGGCCAAGGGGCATCTTGGACATCTGCTGTCCAACGTGGCATGCTGATTGTTTGCCCCTCCCCTGGATGCTCCATTGTAGTAAACGATGGCCCCCTCCACCCAGATGGTGTAAGCCCAACTTCAGGTCTATTCCTGGATTCCTCTTCCTCTCAAACCGCACATTGAATCGAGGAACAAGCCCTGTCCACTCTGCCTCAATAACATTTCCCACCCTCATCGTCTGCCTGCACCGAATAACTGTCTTCATCTCCTAACTGGGCTGTACATTCACTCCTACCCTTCTCCAATTCATCGTCCCCTCAGTAGTGGGATGATGCTCTCACAGTGCAAACCAGGTCTCTCCTCCGCTTAAACCCTTCGGTGGCCCCCAATTGCTTTGAGAATAAAGTTACCGTCTATGAGCATCAAAGTTCCTGTGATCAGAAGCCCGCCTCCTCTGACTCCCCTCATATGCCCTCCCTTGTTGGCTCTGCCTAGCACAAGCCCATCCCCCCAGGCTCTCTTGATTTCCTATGTCCTCTGTTGGAGCACCTCTTCCGCTAGTTCCTCTTCATCCTTCTGGCCTGAACCTCCCCAGCGCCTGATCAGAAAGGCCTGCCCTGACCACCCTGCCCGACATGCCCCAGTACATCGCTCTGTTAATGTGTTGTCCTCAACGCACTTGCCACAATCTAATTATCTTGCTTGTTGGCCACTTGTTTGTGGCCTGCCTCCCCCACCAACTATCAGCTCCATACAGAATACTGCTGTATTCCCAGTGCCTAGTATAGTGCCTGGCCCATAGTAGGTGCTCAATAAATGGTCATGGAGTGAATAAGTAACGTCAGGCACCTTTTTGTTCTTTTCACGCTATATCATGGGCATTTCTCTCAGTATATTCTTCTAACATCTCATTAAATGATGCTTCTTATTCATGTGGTGAAGATAAATGTGACAGCTTACTCTTCAGTGTACATTATAATAGAGCTGTTAGCAGTTATTAATTACACATCGCCAAATACCCTTCATGACTGCAGGCAGCCTAATGGAGTGCATCAGTCACACCCTGATGGGCATAGCCAGGCTCCAGATGAGGCAGAAATGTGAAATGAGGGTGCAATAGCCCACCCAGTCCACCCACCAAGTCAGATGGACAAGCCCGACAACACAGAAAACAACCCTGAAATGCTCTCCTCCTGAACCAGCCGTGACCTGGGTAGCAGGGGAGTGCTTCCTGGTGGCTCCTAGGGACGTGGTACATGATCCCATCTTTACAGCTGGGGCTTGTCCCAGCTTGGTGCCTGTCCCCAGTGGGGCTCTGGCTCCCTCATAAGGTTCCCTAGTGGCCACACTCAGCCACTCATATGTGCCTTGTGGGGTTTTATTTTCGCTCCTCTCCAGTTCTGCTTCTGCTCTCGGTCCAGGCTCTCCCAAGTCCTCACCCGGTGTCCTGATTGCCTCCTATCTAGTCTTCCTGCCTCCAGCACCTCATCCACATACATCCAGAATTTCCTTCCTAAAGGACAAGTGGGACCCCTTCGCTCACCACAGATCAATTTAACATTTATTGATCAAGGTCTGATGGGTATTAAAGGGGGAACCAGACAGCCCTGTCTTCAAGGAGGGCAGCTTACGGGGTGTGATGGCTGCCCCACAACTGCTGGCTCTTCATCCTGGCAAGTAGTCTTTCTGCCTGTTGATCCAGCCTTTCCTACCTGTGTCCTCCACCCTGTGCGTTCCACCACTCCCCCTCTGCCCCTTTGTGTCCTTAAAGCCTCTGTCCAAACATCATCTCCTCATTGATCGACTTTAATCCAGAATAAGTCCCATTCTTTCTCTGAGGTCCAGTTGTTCCTAGACGATGCTACTGAAGTCCTTTTCCTGTGGCTTTCATTTTCTTTAGATTGCTTATTTTCTTCTCTCTCTTCCCCGCAAGGCTATTCAATTCACCTTCCTGCCCAAAAGCCTTGTACAGTGCCTGGCAGAAAGTACACCCTCAGTAAAAATGATGTCTAATAAATGCGTGTCAGCTCTGTGAAATGAGTGAGCACTGGTTTCCTTGCTTAGATGAGGTCGTCCCTGCAGCTTGGTTGGAGCTGTCAATTATTTAAAGCACATGCCGATGGAGGATTAGGTAAATGCTAAGGTTACTGCATCCCAAGATCACACCAAAATAACAAATAAATTATAGATCAACCTCAAGAATCATCTGAAGACTAGCTGAACAGAACACCTATAACTAAGGATCTAAAGAAGAGGCCACATGGAGGCTGGTAGGAGTGGGAGAGATGTGAAGTGGGCTGACCCCAAGCCCACGGATGTTGGTTTAATACTGGGAGGGGCACCTTGATGGCAGAGGTCTCCCCTAAAGAAGGAGGGGTGGCTGGCTGCAGTGTCTCGAGGTGTTCTGTGAAGTGGTCGCAAGCCGGGTGTAAGAGCTGAATCTGCATTAACTTTGTGAAAACCACTCGCCACATCTCGTGACTTCCTTGCACTCCACCCCACCCAGCTAGTGCTGCATTGCCGAGGGCGCTCTGAACAACAGGTCAACTGGCCCTCGCACCTTAGGAGCCTCTTTCAACAGCTGGGCTTTATGGACAGCTGGCGGGTAGCAATAGGCCTAGGAGGCCCTGGGCCTTTTGCTAAGCTGCCTCAGGCCCAATAGTGGTGGCAGCCAGCCTCGGTTCATGGAGGGGCCACCCCCACATGGTCCAACACAGGCAGCAGCTAACCATATTCAGCTTTGTGGATCCTGCCACATAGTCAAGGGCCGGTCACAGGCAAGGCTGAAAGTGGCCTGCATGGGAGCCCCTCCCAAGAGACACCAGAAACAACACACCCAGAGGCCAGCTTCTGACCACACCAGAGCATTGCCTGGTTAGCCCCACAAGCAGCACACCCAAAGGGGGTCTCAACAGGCACAAGAGCCGGTGAGAGCAAAGCCTCCTCTGAGGGGTCAGCCCCCACACAACAGCTCATACACTGTGGGCGCAGCCAATCCTCACAGCCAGTCAGCAGGCGAGTCACTCCCACCCACTGACAAAGTGATGAAAAACAAGGGGCTACAACCAAGACGACTCTACCCAGCAAGGCTATAATTTAAAATTGAAGGAGAGATAAAGAGCTTCCCACACAAGAAAAAGCTAAAAGGAGTTCATTACCACCAAGCCAGTATTATAAGCAGAAGGAGCAAACAAACAGATAAAAAATATGAATAATAAAATGGCAATAACTATGTACCTATCAATAATCACTTTAAATGTAAATGGATTAAATGCTCCAATCAAAAGACAGAGGGTAGCTGAATGGATAAGAAAACAAGACCCATGCACCATACTGCCTTACAAGAGACGCTCCTCAGATTGAAAAACACACACAGACTGAAAGTAAAGGGATGGAAAATGATATTTCATACGAATGAAAATAAGAAAAAATAAGCAAATGGGACTACATCAAACTAAAAAGTCTTTTCACAGCAAAGGAAACCATCAACAAAACAAAAAGACATCCTACTGAATGGGAGAAGATATTTGCAAATAATACATCTAATAAGGGGTTAATATTCATAATTTATAAATAACTCATACAACTCAACACCAAAAAAACAAAAAATCCAATTAAAAAATGGGCAGAGGACCTGAATAGACATTTCTCCAAAGAAGACATACCTATGGCCAATAGACATACAAAAAAATTGCTCAATGTCATTAATCATCAGAGAGATGCAAATAAAAACCACAATGAGATATCACTTCACTCCTGTCAGAATGGCCATCATCAGTAAATCAACAGACAAGTGTTTGCGAGGATGTGGAGAAAGGGGAACCCTGGTGCACTGTTGGTGGGATTGCAAATTGGTGCAGCCACTGTGGAAATCAGTATGGAGTGTCAACTACAATTAAATATGTAAATTATAGCATAGGGAATATAGTCAATGGTATTGGAATAGCTATGTATGGTGTCAGACGGGTAGTAGACTTGTTGGGGCTTCACATTTATTTATTTTTTTATTTTTGTAGTTTCAGGTGTACAAAACAATGCAATAGTTATGCTTTTCACCCCTCACAAAGTGACAACACCATTCCCCCAATCCACCGCTCCCCCAACCCCGATATCATACATATCAATTACAATTCCATTGACTCCACTCCTCATACTGTACTCCACATCCTGTGACTATATATATATATAATTATAGTTGACATATAATATTATTCAATGGCAGCTTCAGATGTACAGTGCAGTGGTCCAGCCTCTACACTGTCCATAAAGTGGTCTCCCTGACAAGAAATATTTACAGCATTATTGATTATATTCCCCAAACTGTCTTTCCTATCCCTGTGGCAATATTGAAGTTACCAATTTATGTTGTCTCGTCCCTTCCCCTTCTCCCTCATCCCCACCCCTTCCCATCTAGTAACCATCAGTTTTTCCTCTATATCTCTGAGACCACTTCTGTTTACTTTGCTCGTTTATTCAGTTCTTTAGATTCCACATATAAGTGAAATCATATGGTATTTGTCTTTCTCCGACTGACTTATTTCACTTAGCATAATGTTCTCTAGGTCCATCCATATCATTACAAATGGCAAGATTTCATTCTTCTTTATAGCTGAGTAATACTCCATTGTGTAAATGTACCACAGTTTCTTAATCCAGTCATCTACGGATGGGCATTTTAGTTGTTTCCAAGTCTTGGCTATTGTAAATAGCACTGCAATGAACATAGGGGTGCATATATTTTTTCGAATTAGTGTCTTGGGTTTTTCTGGATAAATACCTAAGAGTAGAATTGCTGGGTCATAAGGTAGTTCCATTTCCAGCTTTTTTAGATACCTCCATACCGATTTCCATAATGGCTGCACCAATCTGCAGTCCCACCAACAGTGCACCAGGGTTCCCTTTCCCCACAGCCTCACCAGCACTTGTTTGTTGATTTATTGATGATAGTCTTTTTGACCAGAGTGAGGTGGTATCTCACCGTGGTTTTTATTTGCATTCTCTAATGATGAGGTTGAACGTTTTTTCATATGCCTGTTGGCCATCTGTGTGCCCTCTTTAGAGAAATGTCTCTTCATATCCTCTGCCCATTTTTTAATTGGGTTGTGTATTTTTTTGGTGTTGAGCTGAATGAGTTTTATAAATTTTGGATATTAACCCCTTGTCAGATATCATTGACAAATAACTTCTCCCATTCAGTAGGCTGGCTTCCTTTATGTTTTATTGATGGTTTTCTTTGCTGTGAAAAAACTTTTAAGTTTGATATAATCTCATATGTTCATTTTTTCTCTTACTTCCCTTGCCCATGGGGATATATCAGTAAAAATATTGCTTAGGGTAATGTCTGCAAATTTACTCCCTATATTTTCTTCTAGGAGTTTTATGGTTTCATGTCTTACATTTAAGTCTTTAATCCACTTTGAATTTGTTCTTGTATATGGTGTAAGGAGGTGTTCCAATTTCATTTTTTTGCATGTGTCAGTCCAATTTTCCCAGCACCATTTATTGAATAGACTATTTTTACCCCAATGTAAAGTCTTGCTTCCATTGTCATAGACTAACTACCTGTATATGAATGGATTTGTTTCTGGGCTCTCTATTCTGTTCCATTGATCTATGGGCCTGTTTTTATGCCAGTACCATGCTGTTTTGATTACTATAGCCTTGTAATATGATTTGATGTCAAGTAGCGTGATTCCCCCAACTTCGTTCTTATTTCTCAGGATTGCTGTGGCTATTTGGGGTCTTTTATGGTTCCATATGAATTTTAGGATTACGTTTTCTATTTCTGTGAAAAATGCCCTTGGTAGTTTGATAGGAATTGCGTTGAATCTATATATTGCTTTAGGCAGTATGGACATTTTAACTATATTAATTCTTCCTATCCATGAGCATAGTAGGTGTTTCCATTTATTTGTATCTTTTTTAATTTGTCCCTTCAGTGTCTTATAATTTTCTGAGTACAGGTCTTTTACTTCTTTGGTTAAATTTATTCCTAAGTATTTTATAGTTCTTGAAGCAACTGTAAATGTGACTGTTTTCTTAATTTCTCCTTCTGATATTTTGTTATTGGTGTATACAAATACAACTGATTTCTGAGTATTGATTTTGTATCCTGCTACCTTACTGAATTCATTTATTAGCTCCAATAGATTTTTGATGGAGTCTTTGGGGTTCTCTATGTATAGTAACATGTCATCTGCATATAATAACAATTTTACTTCCTCCTTACCAATTTGGATGCCTTTTATTTCTTTTTCATGTCTGATTGCTGTGGCTAGAACTTCCAGAACTATGTTGAATAAAAGTGGAGAAAGTGGAAAGCCTTGTCTTGTTCCTGATCTTAAGGGGAATGGTTTTAGCTTTTCCCCAATGCGTATGATGTTAGCTGTGGGTTTATCATATATGCCCTTTACTATGTAGAGATATGATCCCTCTATTCCCACTTTGCTAAGAGTTTTTATCATAAATGGCTGCTGGATTTTGTCAAACGCTTTTTCTACATCTACTGATATGACCATATGATTTTTATTTTTCATTTTGTTGATATGGTGTATCACATTAATTGATTTGCAGATATTGAACCAACCTTGCATACTGGGGATGAATCCCACTTGATCATGGTGTATAATCTCAATATATTGCTGAATCCAGTTTGCTAATATTTTGTTGATAATTTTTGCATCTGTGTTCATCAGGGATATCAGCCTGTAGTTTTTCTTTTCTGTACTGTCTTTGTCTGGTTTTGGAATCAGGGTGATAGTGGCCTCATAGAAAGAGTTTGGGAGCCTT
This sequence comes from Hipposideros armiger, assembly GCF_001890085.2. Classification (NCBI taxonomy): domain Eukaryota; kingdom Metazoa; phylum Chordata; class Mammalia; order Chiroptera; family Hipposideridae; genus Hipposideros; species Hipposideros armiger. The sequence continues at coordinate 723,065 of NW_017731740.1, read as the reverse complement.
CCCTCCTTCCAGATTTTTGAAATAGTTTGAGAAGAATAGGTGATAATACTTTTTTGAATGTTTGGTAAAATTCACTTGTGAAGCCATCTGGTCCAGGTGTTTTGTTTGTTGGGAGCTTGTTGATTACTGTTTCAATTTCATTGGTAGTAATCAGTCTATTCAGATTTCCCGTTTCTTTTTGTGTTAGCTTTGGAAGGTTGTATGCATCCAGAAATTTATCCATCTCTTCCAAATTGTGAAATTTGTTGGCATATAGTTGCTCATTTTCAATTTCTTAAAATTTTTTGTATTTCTGTGGTGTCTGTTGTCACTTCACCTCTTTCATTCCTGATTTTACTAATCTGTGACCTTTTTTTTTTTTTTTTGATGAGTCTGGCTAGAGGTTTGTCAATATTGTTTATCTTCTCAAAAAAGCAGCTCTTGGTTTCATTAATCTTTTGTATTGTTTTTCTGGTCTCTATTTTGTTTATTTCCACTCTGGTCTTTATTGTCTCCTTCCTTGTACTCCCTTTGGGCTTATTTTGCTGTTCTTTTTCCAGTTTCCTCAGGTGTAAGGATAAAATGTTGATTTGAGATTTTTCTTGCTTCTTTAGGTAGGCCTGCACTGCTGTGAAGTTCCCTCTTAGGACTGCTTTCACTGCATCCCAAAGATTTTGGTCTGTGGTGTTTTCATTTTCGTTTGTCTCAAGGTATCTTTTGATTTCTTCCTTGATCTCATTTTTGACCCACTTGCTATTTAGTAACATGTTATTAAGCCTCCATGTGTTTCTGTGTTTTCCAGTTTTTTTCTTGTAGTTGATTTCTAATTTCATAGCATTGTGGTCAGAGAAGATACTTGATATGATTTCAATTTTCTTAAATTTATTAAGACTTGCTTTGTGGCCTAATATGTGGCCTATCTTGGAAAATGTTCCAAATGTACTTGAGAAGAATGTATATTCTGTAGCTTTGGGGTGAAATACTCTGAAAATATTAAATTCAGCTGGTCTGTCATTTAAAGTCACTGTTTCCACATTGATTTTCTGTCTGGAGGATCTGTCCATTGGTGACAGCAGGTGTTGAAGTCCCCTACTATGACAGTGTTACTGTTGATCTCCATCTTTATGTCTGTCAAGATCTGTTTTATATATTTAGGGGCTCCTAAGTTAGGTGCATAGATGTTTACTAGGGTTATGTCCTCTTGTTGGATTGATCCCTTTATTATTATGAAGTACCCTTCTTTGTCCTTTATTATATTCTTCAATTTAAAGTCTATTTTATCTGATACAAGTATCGCTACTCCAGCTTTTTTCTCAGTTTTATTTCCATGAAATATTTTACTCCATCTCTTTACTTTCAGCCTGTATGTCTTCTGATCTGAGGTGAGTCTCTTGTATACAGCATATGGAAGGGTCTTGCTTTCTTACCCATTCAGCCACCCTATGTCTTTTGATTGGAGCATTCAATCCATTTACCTTTAATGTGATTATTGATAGGTTTGTAGTTATTGCCATTTAGTTATTTGTGTTCCTGGTCTTCGTTAGGTAGGTTGTTTTTTTTTTCTTTCTTCTGCTTAAAGAAGCCCTTTTAACATTTCCTGCAATGCTGGCTTGGAGGTAATGAATTCCTTTAGCTTATTCTTTTCTGGGAAGCTCTGCCTTTTAATTTTAAATGATAGCCTTGCTGGATAAAGCAATCTAGGTTGTAGGCCTTTGTTTTTCATTGCTTTGAAAACCTCCTGCCACTCCATTCTGGCTTGCCAAGTTTCTGTAGAAAAGTCGGCTGATATTCTTATGGGGGTGCCCTTGTAAGTAACTTGCTGCCTGTCTCTTGCTGCTTTTAGGATTCTGTCTTTAACCCTTGCCATTTTCACTATAATGTGTCTTGGTGTGGGCCTGTTTGAGATCATCTTGGTTGGAACTCTCTGCACTTCCTGGGCTTGTATGTCAATTTCCTTTGCCAGGTTAGGAAAGTTTCAGACATTATTACTTCAAATCCCTTGCTCCCTCTCTTCTCCTTCTGGTATTCCTATGATGCGCATGTTGTTGCATTTGATGTTGTCGCCTAGCTCTCTTAAGCTATTTTCAATGTTTTCTATTCTTTTTTCTTTTTGTTGTTCCACTTGGATGATCTCTGCTATCTTGCCTTCTAAGTAGCTGATTTGATCCTCTGCTTCATCCAATCTGCTGGTAATTCCTTTGAGTTTGTTATTTATTTCATTAATTGCATTCTTTAGTTCTAGCTGGGTTTTTTCATGATTTCTCTATCCTTCTTTATATTCTCACTAATTTCTTGAACATTCTAATCATCAGTGTCTGAACTCTGTCCCCAATAGGTTGGTTGCCTCTATTTTCCTCTAGTTCCAATGATTCAGGAGGTTTCTTCTGTTCTTTTATTTGGGATATTTTTCTTTGTTGCCCCATTATGGCTTACTCTTTGTCCTTGCTTCGATGTATTAGGTAGATCCCCTAGATCTCTCAGTCTTTTCTGGGTGGGATTATGTGGTATGTGTCCTTTATATTTGAATTACTTAGTCTCCCTATTCTCCTGTGCTTGTGTACCAGAGGTGTTCCTTGTGTTGTGTGTCTTCTCCTGTAGAAGTTGAGCTTTGATTGCTTTTGGCTTGTCGGTAGGTGGGATTGACTCCTAGGCTGACTAGCTGTGAGGATTAGCTGTGTCCATAGTTTATGAGCTGCTGTGTGAGGGTGGCCCCTCTGATGGAGCTTGGCCCCTATGGACTCTTGTGCCTGTAGCGATTTCCCTTTGGGTGTGACTCTTGTAGGTCAAACCCAGTAATGCTCTGGTTTACTCTAAAGTTGGCCTCTGGGTGTGATGATTCTTGAGCCTCTTTGGCTGGGCGCTACTGCAGAGTGATTTTAGAGCAAAACAGGTCAACAAGCACCACCACAACAGCCACCAAAAGAAACCAGATACTAAACATGCACAGAAATATGAAACATACAAAACAAAACAAAAGAAAAAGAAAAAAAGAAATTGCAGAAAAATGGAAAGGAGGAGGAAAAGTAGAGCTTTGGAAAGAAAGAAGAAAAGAAGGAAGAGAGAGGGGAGGGAAGGAGGGAGGGAGGGAGGGAGGGAGAGAGAGAGAGAAAGAAAAAAAGAAAGAGAAAAAAATATATATATGTACGTCTGCACACCCATATATATGGACATACATATATACACATATATATGTATATAAAACACTAAAAATGATAATAATGAAATTGAAAAAACAAAAACACCCAAAACAAGCAAACAAAAAACCTCCAAAACACCCAAATAAGCCAAACAAACAAAAAGAAAAAAAAAACACGCCAAAAAATAACCAGTGCCAGTATTGACTAAAGTCCACCAAGCTCTCTCCAGGTTGTCCTCTGCTATACAAAAGCTCCTCTGCGTCTTATGGGGAAAGAGCCGGCCACCTGGCGCCTACAGTGACCCTGGCGATGCAAGTCTAGATAAATGGGGTTATGAGGTGTGAGTGGTAGTTTTTACAAAGTCAATGCCATTTCTACTCTCGCCTGCCCTGAGGCTCACTGAGAACTGCGCAGCCAGAAGGCTAGATGTGCCTCTTCAGGCACTCTTTCTGCTGGAGGCTGTGGAGGGTGTGAGATTTCTGAGCCACTAAAAGACACCTGCCGGGGGTCCTGTGAGTGACTCAGCAGCTGAAGTTGCCCTGCCTCCCAAGCCACTGTGCAGAAGAGGTGGGGGCGGGGTAGGTAGGCTCTTCTGTCATGCAGAGTTTCTCACCCCCCTGGGAGTAGGAGCACCTCTGTAATCTGACACTACTCCTCCATTCAGGTCAGCTTAAGGCTCTGGGATGGCCGGAGGCCAGGGTTTCCAAGGGAGGGTGGGGGTGGGTTCTTATCTATGCAGTTGTTTTTTGCTTTCTGTCTGAGAAAGAGAAAAAAAAGAAAGAGCAAACAAAACAAAACAAAAACAAAAAAAACGTCCCACCACCGTTTTGAGCTGAGGCTTCTGCCTCAGACTTTCCAGCCATGCTCCTGGCGCGGGACTCAGGGGCGCAGGAACTGAACCCGCCCTGGCGCTGCAACGCTGTCCAGTTCTGCCTCCTGGGGTCCCTCATTTCCACAGCTGCAGCTGCGGACCACGCCTCCGCACGCTCGTCTCCCCTCTCTCTTCCCCCACTCGCCTGGCCCGAGGCTTCTGCCCTAGACTCTGCAAATCATCGCGCTCCCGCTGCACTCTCTGCGGGACTGCCAGCCGCAGGGAGCGAGCTGCGGAACACTCTCCCCATCTATCACCTGGGGCCCCGCGTCTCAGCAGCTGTGGGTGCGGGCTGTGCCTCCATGCATCACGCTTCCCTTTTCCCCCACTCGCCTGGTCTGCCCACCTTCGGGGAATCATCCTGCGAGTCTCTTAGCTGTTCTGTGTGATGAGTAGAGGTTCCTTTGATGAGTTACAGCTGTTCAAATTGTGGCAATTTCCAAGGGAGAACTCAGAGAGCCCTCCTTACAGCCGCCATTTTCTCTCTCTCTCTCTCTCTCTCTCTCTCTCTCTCTCTCTCTCTCTCCCTGTTGGGGTTTCACTTTGAGAAGGGTGTAAAGGTCTAATCATTATGTTGTTTTGTACACCTGAAAGTAATTTTTAAAATAAATAAATAAACAAACAAACAAATAACAAGCAAGCATGTACCCAAGCAGGGGAGGCTGCAGCTCCCTGGTCAGGGGAGATAACACCATCACTCAAGCCTCCTTTTTCCAATTTGCTCCTCCCAAGTCTGTCTTCAGGTAAAGGAGCCTCACTCTGGGTGCATCAATTCTAAACCAGGTAAATCTTGTTTGAGATCATGCTATTGTAACTCCAAGAAAAGCACCTGTGTTTTAAACAAAAACATGCTACACCTGCCTTTGCATCTTCAGAGACTGTCGTGATGGCATACGTGGCATCAGAGGATCTAGATTCTTCTATGACTGTACCGCCCACAGAGGCTCTAAGCTGGCGTCCCTCCCTCCCTCGCTCACTCTTTTGAGCCCATGCAGCCAGGCTCCTGTCCCCCACACCCACCGTGAGGAGTCTTTTTCCTGGGAAGGGTGAGGGAGCCATCAGCCACCTGGTCATGATTTGGAAGGAGAAGGGAAAGAAAGCGTGGAACCGCTCTGTGTAAGGAAGTGGGGCGTATTTGAGAATATTGTGTTGAGCGGAACATAAAGCAGCCCCAAAAATGGGGGAGAGGAGGAGACGAGGAAACCTGAGGCGAGAGAGGGGCCAAAAGAAATGGCAGAAAGCAGGACGTGGGACATTGAGGCAGGAAACGATTTTTTAGATAGTCATCTTCATAGCGCAAACTTGCACTGTCATCTTCATTGTACAATAACCCCACTCCGTGACCCTGAACATACCAACAGGCATCGGCAGCCCAATGGTAGTGGGACTTACCAGGATGGACAGTCACAGGGCCACAGCAGGCGAATCTGGTCAGCAAGGAAAACAGCAGCCACAGAGACACCGGCTAGGGGCAGCGACACCAGCTTCATTGTGCCAGCCTGTGAAAAACGGCTTTTGTTAATGACGAAAAAGAGGTAGCCCCGAGACACCTTTATTTTCTAAACTCAGAGACTTTCAGAAACTTTTTGGTCCGAAATCGCTCCAGTAAGAATGGAATATCCCACCCCTACCTGGGAGATCCGAGGCGTCTGGGACACAGAGAAGCAGCTCGGATTTCCAGCCCAGGTGGTAGAGCTTCAGATAACAAGGTTATGGATAGAACACTCTACCTTCCTCTTAACCCTGTAGTTTCCAAGGAAACAGGACGCTGGGTCTGCCCTCAGCCCAGGCTGATGTTAATTCCTTTACACATGGCCCTACTTTGCTTCCAACCTATCCCATCAAAACATGGCATCATTTGAATGTTAGCTAACTCCCACCGTTTCCCCAAGTCCGGTATGAGCCCCGTTGCTTCCTTTATGTGAAGAGGCACTCTCTGACCCCTAGTGCACTCTCCAGGTGTAACAAGTCAGTCAGCCTCACTGTAGAAACACATTTGTCTCTGGTGATGCTTAAACTTACCCTCCAGACATTTCAGGGACAAGGAGCTCTGAAAATACACAGCAGTCTGTGGAAAGTGAGGAATGGCTCCAAAAGCTTAAGACATCTGGCTCTCTGGGTTACACAGATAAAAAATAAGTATAAAGAAATGGAGTGGAATAGGGAATCACTGGGGATTTTAGGACAGTCCTGTGTGAAAGTCCCAGCTCCCTACTTTCTAACTGGGTGCTACGAACCTGTGTAAGCTTTTGTCATCTTTATTCCAGGGTGCTGGGGCAATTCAATGAGCTAATGCCTGAGAAATGCTAATGACAGTGCCTGTCATATGTGAACCACTCGATGTTAACTATACCTATTTGTCAAGTAGGAATGGATATGAATATGAAATGGAAAGAAGCATGAAAAAACAGAAACATCAGCTCTGTTGAGGCTGTAGGATTTCAGTGGTATTCTTTTATAGCCTATGTTATTTTCCTTTCATTGTGATGTTTCCTTTTTCTCCTGGGCTTGCACCTAGACCACAGGCTGGCCTCTTCTGCAGATTTCCTAGTCTCAGTTAATGGAAACTCTCTGGTCTTCCAATTGCTCAAGGAAAAACACCTGGAGTCATCCTGGGTCCTCTCTCCCCCACCTCACATCCAAATGAGTAAACCCTGTTGGCTCTTGTTCAAAACCTCACCACCTGTCACCATTTTCACCTCTGCATCCTCATGCAATCAACCATCACCACTTGCCTTGGTTATGGAAAGTGCATCCTAACCAGTCTCCCAGCATCACCCCCCTCCCATTCCTCCCTGACAGTGCATGCTCCACTCAGCAGCAGCCTTTTAATATGTAAATCCAACTGCACCCTCCTCTCTACTCAAAACCTTCCAACACCCACCTTATCCCAAAATCTTTACAATAACATATAAGGTCCTACACAATCTGGTCCTGGTTACCTCTCTGAACTTCTCTCTCACTCCCTTCTCTTTTTCATTACTCCATAACAGCCACATTAGCTTTTTAGCTATTCCTTGAAATGCCAAGGGCACTCTCACCTCAGGGCCTTTGCACATGCTGTTCCCGCTGCCTAGAGCAGTTTACCTCTGGATTTCCACATGGTTCACTTCCTCACTTCCTTCAAGTCTATGCCCAAGTGTCATCTTCTCACAGATGTCTTCCTAACCACTGTGTGCATACACATACACACACACACACACACACACACACACACACACACACACACACGGCAAAATTCCTGCATTCCCTCCACAGCCTATCATCTGTATTCTACTTTATTTTCCCCCATAGCATCTATTACCATTGGACACATGTCATATTTACCTCTCTATTTATTTCCTATCCCTGTCACTAGAAAAAACTGTTTCACTTGACCAGGGACTGACTTTGTTTTATTCATTACTCTATCTCCAGCATGTTAAAGAAAGCTGGCATAAAGTAGATGTTAGGTTAATAGTTTTTGATGAACTGTATGAGTGAAATCAAAGGTTTTTTTGTTTGTTTGTTTTGTTTGTTTTTTTTTAAGCTGAGCCATCCTGCCACCTGTTGGCAGCTCAGTGGCTGCTCAGCTTGGGCCGGGAGTTGAACCGCTGTTGCTCAGAGCTCAAACTCTTGAGCGAGCTCTTAACCAACTGAGCCACTTGGCTGGCCCTCAAAGGTTTTAATGGGTGTTAATTCCCATGTACTCCTGAGTGGTAGAGACCATATTATTTTTCCTTATCATCACATGAAACAACAGAAAAAGAATAAGAGATTTTTTTTTTCCCCAGCCACATCAGGGCCAGGGAGCTCTCACTTGCTGCTTCTGAACAGAAAAGCAGTGGTTTTTGAAGAATCCCCAAAGGTCAAGGGCTCACATGTCTGTGTATACACACACACACACACACACACACACACACACACACACACACACACTGGTGCAGGAGAAAACCTTATGAAAGGCAGGCAGGCAGTCTATTGCCAGGCCACCGTGAACAGCAGCTGCAGTTCCCACTACTTTAAGAACTCTAAATCAGCCTGCTCAGCCACCCCAGAGAGCTCTGCCCAGTGTGGGCCCAGAGCAGCCGCGGCGGCAGCAACTCCTGGGAACTCACTGGAAATGTGAACCCTCGACCCCACCAGACCCACTGACTCAGAAGTTTGGGAGCCTGGGCCTAAGCTCTCTAACAGGCCTTCTGGGTAATTCTGATGCCCTGAAGTTTGTGAACCACTTGCCTTAGTGAATAAACAAGAGCAGATAAGCAGAACAGAAAGTATGAAAAGCTGGTAAAACTGTCAAGTGCCATGTTAAGTCTAATAATGAGTGCTGACTTGAACATATCGGGCTGTATAAAACCGAAATAGCATCACGGGTGAGGGGGACCGGCTCTCTCTGGAGAGTGGAAATCCTACTGCTTCCCCATCACAGATCTCTCACTCTGATCCAGCTGTTCCTGTCAGGCTGGTGTGAAATAAATTCACAATGTCACCCGCTTCCCAAGGAACAGGTGTCTCTGCCATCATCCCAGCTCCACCTGCACTAATTGGGCTGCCCTTGTCAAGGCCGTTGAAGAATCATGGGGCTTGAGTGGGTCCTGGAGACTGGGTCACCTTCCAGAGGCTCAGAGCTGTCTTTGCCCCACCCCCACCCCATTTCAGCCCCAGTACACGGGAACTATGGGACGCGACGGAGCAGCCAAACAATACAGGATATTGCTGAAGTTTGTAGGAGGAAAAAGAGAACCCAGGCCTTCTGCCCTAATTGCGCTACACTTTTAACTCCTAGTGAACAAAGACTGCTGTCTGTTAATGATGTCATAAATAGCCACGCACACTGCTTCTGGGCCCAGGTGCCAGTGTCACTGGAAAATATCACACAGTCACTCAGAGAAAGGTCCAGGTCCTCCCTAAAATGCCATCCCTCTGTGTGAGCTCCATGAGGCCTTTCCGCTGTACTCAGATGAAAATCCTACACCCCTTACCACCACGACCACAAGTACAACCACCAAAATAAAAACCAACAACCCAATTAAAACATGGGCAAAGAACTTGAATAAACATTTTACCAAAGATGATATGCCACGGCAAATAAGCACATGAAAAGATGCTAAACATCTCTAGTCATTAGAGGAATGTAAGTCAAAACCAGTGAGAGATCACTTCACACCCATTAGGAGGGTTACTATTAAAAAAATAAAACAGAAAATGACAAGCGTTGGTGAGAATGTGGAGAAATTGGTACCCTTGTACATCACTGGTGGGGGTGTAAAGTGGCACAGCCATTGTGGAAAGCAGTCTGATGAGTCCTCAAAAAATTAAACATAGAGTTACCATATGACCTAGCAATTCTTCTTCTCACTATGTACCAAAGAATTCAAAGGAGGGACATGAACAGGTTAGTTGTATACTAGTGTTTAAAGCAGCATTATTCACAAAAGGTGGAAACTCAAATGTCCACTGATGGATGAATGGATGAACAAAATGTGCTAAAATATTATTCAGCTTTAAAAAGGAATGAAATTCTGACAGATGCTACAACACGGATGAACCTTGAAGACATTATGCTAAGTGAAACAAGCCCGACAGAACATGTCAAATATTGTATCATTCCTCTTACTCAAGGTTCCTAGAGTAGTCAAATTCAGAGAGACAGAAAGTAGAGTGGTGGGTGCCAGTGGCTAGGGAAGGAGGTTGGGGAGTTTTTATTTAGTGGGCACAGAGTTTCCGTTTGGGAAGATAACAAAGTTCTGAAGAAGGATCGTGGTGATGGTTGCACACATTGTGAATGTACATAATGCTCCTGAAGTGTACACTTCAAAACGGTTAAAATGGTACACTTGACGTTATGTATATTTTATCACAGCAATACATTTCTAATCCCAAACCCCTCCCCTCACCTGATGCCTACCCATGTCTTCACCTCTCTCTCCTGCTGCTACATCTCTTGCTGACCATGCTTCAGCTGCCCTACTCTTATTTCGGCTCTTCCAACATGCCAGGCTCTTTCTTGCCTCAGAGCCTTTGCACATACCTCTTCCACTGTTGAGAACATACTTCCCTCTATTCTTCGCAGGGATAAATTCTTATAATCCTTTGAAGCCCTGGCAGAAACTAGCTCGATGTTCACCAAGATGCTCCCTGGTCCTCCTAGACACACAGCTAGACCTTATTTCCCAGGCTTCCTTGCAGTTAGACATGTCAAGTGACAGTGAGCAAAAATAAAGTGCATCACTTACGGGATTGCTAACCCCTCTGCATGGTAACAGTGGAAGTTATGTGTTGAAAATCAAGGAGCCACAAGATGGAAAGGGCCAGGGTCCCTGAATCATTCTGTAAAAAACGAGCCACATACTGACTGGTAATATTCATTTTGGATTTTGCCTGCGGGATAAAACTTGTCTTTGAGCCATTATTCATTTTGGAGTGTTCCTATGGGGTTAAAACAGCTAGTCTTACTCTACTACAAATCTCAGATTGGGGTATTCTCTGTCCCACCAATGTCTAAGAGCTATCCTTCACTCCATCGTTTTCAGAGTCACCATGTTTTTTCTAGTCTTTTCATAGTTTATAATTTATTTATTCATTTCAACACATTGGATTTGGTATGTTGCCCCCACTAGCTAGTAACCGTCTTTGATATGCAAGCTGTGAGTCTTGTTTGTCACTGCATTTCCCAGTGCCTAATACAAGCTTAATAAACACATATTTATGGATGAATAAAGGCCCAAATTTCAGCCTAGGTATCAGAGGCCCTTGTCCATTCTGTTAGATTCTCCTCCACACTCACACCATTTCACAGAATGTGTCTTCATCCATCCTGTCCTTGATGGTCTCAGAGCCTTTTGAAACTTGCATACATTCAGGTTGAACCCTTTCACACATTGTTTTTAATGCTGCAGCCAATGCTGTCTGTCCCCTACTGAGTTTCGCTGGGGTGTGTTTGCATTCCTAATGTCTAGCATGTAGCAGGCAGTCAAATGAATTGAGTGAGCAAGTGAAGTTGTCAAGGGAAGGATTTGAGACTGATCCTATCTCAAGTCAGAGGCAGAGCACAGAATGCAGCCATTGGAAAAGTTTGGCCTGTTCCTTGTCTAGACAAGTGTCATGAGTCACCATATCCCAGGGATAGAGTATGAACTGGAAAGAGCCCTGGCTGGGAGAGCAGGACGTGTGGGCTTAGAGCCCACTCAGTCCCCAGCTCGCAGTGCACTCTCTGTCAAGTCACCTTATCTCTCCCGGACTCAAATCTCTTATCTGTAAAATATGGGGTTTGGACTAAACAAGACTGAAGGATTGTTTTAACTTTAACATTATTTAAACCTGAGCACTCAAAGAAGAAACCAAGAACAATGCTCTATCTGTGCTATTTCAGAAGCCACTAACCACCTATGACTATTGAAAACTTGAAATATGGCCTGTCCAGACTGAAAGGTGCATAAATATAACATGTACACTGGATTTCAAAGACTTGGTATTTTAAAAAAGCATGTAACTATCTCATTCATAGATTTCTAGATCGGTTACATGTAGAAACAATATCTTTGATATATTAGCTTCAATGAAAGATACTACTATTTAATAAAATTAATTTTACCCATTTCATTTGCTTTTGTTAAGGTGGTTACTAGAAATTTTAAAATTATGCCTGTGAATCACATTGTGGATAGCACTCTTCCATACCGTTATTATACCGCAATCCAGCTACTTAATCCAAATTCTAATGCATAAATCATTGTTCCTAAATTCTTCCTTGAGTCCTCCAAATTCATTGCCAAATAAATCCAAACAAGGTTCACTAGTGTGGCATCATCTATGATGAAACTTCAGTATAAATGTGCACCCATGTAGACGTTATGTAATCGTCTTCTGTAACCAGTTTGTTTCAGGTTGAAACTATGAGTGAGAAAGAAAATAACTGTAGCCATGGAAAAACTATAAGGCTTGATGGAGATAGTGAGAGACACAAGAAGAAAGGATACGTGTCCCAGATATGGGGCAGCCCTACTTGCGCCCCCTAAACCCCAGATATAATATCTGTGTTAGGGGAAAAGCAAGAAGAATATCTTTTCTTTGTTTCACTCATTTCAGAAAAGACCAGAGCATGAGCTGAGATGGTGATTGTGACCAGGTAGAATTATAGAAAGGGGAAATAGTGTTGAGAATTGTGCATAAAAAAATAATAAGTGTCCACATGAGAAACGAGAAATTCGAGGGAAGCAGGGAGAGACCAACCAGGAGAAAGATTACACAGGTGTCTTATCAGCAATGTTAGGGCAGCATCACCTGGGAAACTAGACGAAAATGCAAATTCTTGGGCTCATCCCAAGTTGTCACTATGGAGGCACTCGTCTCCTATCCAGGACTTTTCCCTCTTCACAGAGTCTTGGGAAAATACTCAAGGAGTAGATCTCAAAGATTTTCATGTCACAGGTTCTCATACCAAACCCACCCCCATAAAGGAGCTGGAATTACCTGAAGGAATTAGTGATAAAGATCCCTGCAGTGTCACTTGGGGCCTCTACTGTCAGCAAAGTCTTCTTCCTACATTTCTACCAAGACTACTCCCTCCCCAGGGACCTCAGAGCCTTCCTAGAAAAGGCTGGTGTGTAGAACTACGAATTTAGCACTTTCCAAATGAGTTACTCAGACACTGAAACTATGATGTTAAAAAATAACTTATCTCTGGGTGTTTTGTAGTTTCCTGGTCTCAGGAATCAAGCACCAAAAGTGACATGGGTGGAGAGCAACAGTCAGCCAAATTTGTTTTTAATAGTGACAAGAGCTGTTTTACTTCTCATTCATACCTTTAATGAAAATGGAATCTAAACATAATGCAAATGGAGAAGTCACGCCTTTCACGCCTGAAAGTCACCTCCTCTGGGAAGCCCCAAGTCAATCAGGCCCCCCCAGTGTTGATCTCTCCCCTCACTCTTCCTCAAAATACTTTCCACAGTGGGGAATTATGTGTGTACATGTATTTGTATCTTTAATGTTGGTTTCTTCCTCTTGACTGTAAGCTCTTTGGGAGCAAAAATCTTACCTATGTTTTCACTTCTGTATCCCCTGGTGCCTGGTTCATACTGGGCATTCAGTAAATATCAACAAAAAGAATCAAGATCCAAGAAGTGCTTTATCATTATGAAATAACTGCAAGACTCAGTTCTCCGATTGTGTGTTTGTGTGTGTGTGTGTGTGTGTGTGTGTGTGTAAAGAAAAGTGGGTCTGTAGAAGTACTGTGGTCAAGAGCAGTGGACAGGTGAGGGGAAGGGTCAGAGCTCTGAAAGCTTCAGGTTCATTTTGTCCACAACAGCTCAAGACATGGGTAATAGAGCCTGAGAGTGGGAGTTGGGACCGAAACCCCTTTGGGCATGAAAAGGAAGAGGAGTGATTCTGGGAGAAGAAGCCTTCTAGATATAATCAACTCATAGCCAAAAAGGAGATGAGAGGAAAAACTCCAAATGTTAATTTTTGTTTTTTAAAGAAAAAGTTAAGCTTTATGGAGAAATTTTTCAAAGCTGAATTAAGGAAAAATTCCTTTCTGATTTAGGTGTAAGTTAGGTCAGTTCACAACGGTGTCTCTTATGTATTTATTTGATCTTATTTTCCACAGTCATGTGGACAGCACTTGCCCATCACTTCTCAGTCTGCACAGTGTGGTGATCTGAAACCCATTACCTCATGTTCCAGTGGCCTGTGTTAACACCATGCCATTAATCTGTAGGAATCCCCAGACTGAGGATAGACAAGTCACCAACAGTGACTGTTGCTAATTGTTCCTCCTACTCCACTTCTACCAGAACCTTCTCACCTGAAGACACCAGAGTAGTGGGCATAAGAAAATGTATCAGGAACCCCGCCCCCCCACCCCCCACCAAAGCTGATCTATTTTCTCCGCAGATCTACAATCCTAATTGTTCAGCCGGAAACCTTAGTAGGCCACATCTCTTGTCCTAAATAAATAAATAAGTTTTGCAGAAATGAACAGATGGAGGAAAATTTCAAAGCAGCATGTGGGCGTTTCAGGCTCAAATCCCATTAAAAGTTAACAGGTTTTACAACAGCAGCTCCTACACAGAGCTTTCAAAATTTTAAATTTGTGTATAATAGACTGGGCTCCTGCTCCCCCAAATTGTCTGCATTGAGTTCAGAGACATGATGTCCTTTCATTTTGGTTGAAGCTCTTTCTCCAAGCTGAAGTGTCTACACTGACAGCCAAGACGTATGCATGCGGGGTTAGCAGGGGTGGAAAAGGGGCCCACAGGTGGACAGCACCAGATATGATCATTTATATGGCTTCTTAGTTGTCTTTTTCCAGAGGAATTGTTCAAGTTCTGGATGGGTTGTGGGTTGGTTGTGGTAAATCAGAACCTTGACTCAAAGAATGGAAGACTACAAGCATGGATGTTCTCAGGAACCCAACGCACATGGCTGCCTTGATTCAACAAAACAAGAGGACTTAGACCCAAGTTAACAACAAAATATTAAGAGGCACCACCTAGCACTCCAGCAAAAGTATTCACACAGTTAAGAAACAACATGGTGAGAGAAACGAGGAGATCACTCGGGGAAAGTCAGGAAAGGATTCTCAGAAGTAGATGGAAGAGCCTCCAAGAATCCCTGGCTGGGATGGGAAGAATGTGTGAGCTATGCTCACAAAGGGGGCTCTTAACTAGAAGCCATTGTTAGAGACCCATGTTTGCATGGTTGTCCCCCCACCCCCAGTCTAACAGGGGAGTACAAACCTGAATTACCCTAATCATTAGTCCTAGGTTAGAAAGGAAGCTTTTAGTAAGTTCATTGACTACCCTAAAAAATAGTCAGAGATAAAAGTCCGTAACAGCCATGACTCAAAGTTGAGGAAAACCTGTAGGGTCCCCCCCCCCGACCCCCAACCTGGGCACAGGCCTCATAGTGCAAGTCTCATTGACTCACTGGCCTCCAGAAAGGCAGTGACAAGTGAAGCCATTTTATGACCAACTCAAGTTCGCCACTATAACGCAGTTAACAGGGAGTTAGGGTCCTGGGCACATCTTAAAACCCAGCAAAAACAGCACCCAAGCTACACACCGATACACAAATGCTTCCATCCTATTTCAGCTTCAACTTCCTCAAAGAAACTTTCTCTGACTTCCCCTGACTGATTCAGGCCTTTCTGTCAAATGTTCCCATAGCACCCAGTTCTTCTTTATTGCATTTTATCTACCTGTAATCATGCATTTAATTAGTTGTCAATATATATTTAATGTCTGTCTTTCCTGCTAAACTGTGAGCTCTGTGAGAGTGGAAAATGTGTCTATTTTTCCCACCATTTTATCCTTAGAGCTTAAAAATTATATGTTGACTAACTCTGGACTAATGGCCAAGAATAATTTAGGCATTATTTATTAAATAAAGAACTGAATAACTAAATTAATGAATCAAATAATCAATAGCATTTAGTAAGAGAGGAAAGCTTATGAGATGCCTTCAAATAGGGGAGCATTTAGTGTAAAGAGATGTGATACAAACCCCTGGTCATATACCATAAGATCTAAAAATGTAAACAGAACCTGCTGGGCTGGGTGGGGACACTGACGTTGAAAAAGTCCAACGAGAAGCCTCAGTTGAAGGTGATGAGCCAAAAACTCAACTTCAATGTTTGTCAAATGTGTATTTCCCCAATTGGATATATTTTCAGCAGCTCCAGGTAAGCAAAGAATGTCTTGATATGTTTGGTTTGCTGAACTGGCTTCCTTGGGAGAATTAAGGTATCACTACTAGTGGTGATCACTTACGGGTTTAGTAAGTCTGATGGGTGTTATTCAAGACTTCAGAAAGTGTCCTGAGCTGTGTAAATGATGTTGAGTCCTAAGGACCACATGGATCCTAGAAGGAACCTTCACTTACTCCACCCAACATATGTACACACTATTTACTAGGCTATATTTATTCTAAAGGTCTAGAGTATAGTAGTTGTAACTATGTTAGGTGATGATAGCTAGTGCCCTATGCTCATTACATAACCTTGACTTCCTACTTTTATTTAGGTAAGACCAGAGTCCTCGTTGGATATAGATGGACATAGTCATACATATTAATCTCATGGAGTTCAGTGAAGCTGTTGTATCTGATTTAAGAGGATGTATATGCATTTACTCAGTCGTTCAGATCTCTTAATGGTAGTTGTAAGACCAAGTATCCATGTCTAAGGTTCTGGTGGCTAAACGCATCATGGTAGCACAGTACTCTCATGCAGGCTTAAGAAAAGATTGGACAGTTCTCATTTTAGACCAAGTAAGCTCTCTGAGTTCTCTTACCATCCAGAAGAGGAGGACCCCCAAGAAACACTAGTCTTCCCACCTAACTTGGGGTGAGAGCTATGAAGGAATGCACATTTATGGTTGTGGACATAAAGAGTATCTTATTTTGTTTACACAGCTGGCCCAAAGGAGAAAATCCTGGGTTCTAAAACAGTTTTTTGAGCAGCCAGAGAATTGACCCAGCTTATATTACTGTGGCCAGTAAAGTCTTAGAAGTTTGGTTATTAGTAAGTAAACTCAATTTCCTATGGCAGAGTTTTTCAGTTTAAGAGAACAAACACAATTTCCTTTAACAACAATTTTTTAACAAACTTTAAGGTGTATACAGTCTGATGATTTTAGGTTCCAAACTAGGGTGATAATTTTCTGAAAATAAATAATCTCTGAAAGAGAGACAAGATCTCCTTCAAAGTATTTTATGCCCTTTGTGAATCAAAATTTAAGCTATCTACAAGAGTCAGAACATGTAAAAATTTAAACTAGAAGACAAGGTTTCTTCCTTTGGCTGAGGGTGATTGGTCCATTGTATTATATGAACCATCAAATGTAAGCATTGCTTAACTTAATCTTTTTTATCTTGCTGAAATAGGTAATTGCTTAGTCCTGCACTTGGAATTCTTGAACCAGTTTAATCAACAAGGTTTATTCTACTTCAAGATTTGACCCCATCAAAGCCACCATAACCTTATTCGTTCTAATTTTAACCAAGACTGCCATAACGTAATTTTAAGTTTATCATTTTTTTTTACAGGATGGCTTTAATTTCATTTGGGGAAATAAAGCAACATGTTAATATTTACATCCTCAGGGCTGTAGAATAGTTCATACCTGTCATTTTATAGATAGATGTAATATTGTATTTTCCACTAATTAACCCTTGTAGCATGACTGGAAAAGTCCTGTTCTACTTTCATATGGTGTCAGGAGAGCTGAGAAGGGGGACCAAGCTTCCACCTGTGGTCTATGAAGTGCCTTGTTGGGATGGGGGGTAGGGAGGGTACGTGAAAAAGCATCAGAGTGTGTTTTAGATCTGGAACACATTATATAAGGACGGGCCCCTGGAACTTAATGCAATGCTATATTTTAAGCTACAGGCTGAATTGCTCCCTGTTTCTTTCTAGGAAAGCAGAATTCTAACCATGCCCTTTTTTCTCACTGTCACTGTCATCCAAGATGTCCAGGTTTCCCATCACTCTGTTCCTTAACAGTGACAAGCCTAGGAAAACCTATGAGGTTAGCATCCCTCTTTACCCTCACTTACCGCTGGCCCCTCTTTTCATTCCTCACATCACTCAGATGTCCAATGCCGTCTTTCTCCCTTCTTTATCCTTTCAATGAGACCTAATCTCAGGAAGAGGTCCGATAAACTCATGTACATGTAAGTAGACATAGCTGAAAACAGATGAAGGGGCTACCTCTCTGAGGAGCACGTGGCTTTCAAAAAAGGAACACGCTTAAGTCAAAAGAATGCTCTTCAGCTAGTCAAATTCAGGATTCCCTGACCTGGTGGCCATGAATGGATAGCCTGGTGACATCACTCTTCAGGAGGCCGCATAATCTACCAGCTTCTTGCTGACTTGTCTGGTATCCATTTCTCCCACCACCCCAACTCACAGTTTAATTCGTTATCTTGGCTTTGAAATTTCCTCTAAGATCAGAACACTCCAAGTTCTGCCATCATGTAAGAAGAACAGGGTACAAAAGTCAGCTTCAAAAGTTTCTTGAACTCTAACCATGGCACAATCAGTCCCAGAAGTGATGGCATCAGTGGTCCCATCTAATTTTGGAGATTAGAAGGCATAGGCCCGGGAAAATTGTGACTATAAAAAGAAAAATGTCATGAGCTCACAAAATGTAACTGTCATCTTAAAGGCCAGGGGTTACAAAAATTAAGAAATCACCCGAGTGCTTAAATCTCCATGAATAGGAGAGGAATAAAAATGGCTGCCACTGACCACAAGTAGCACGGCTTAAATCCGACCCGTCTGCTGGGCATCTCATTCTAATCGTAAGGTATTCAGTGGCTGGAAGCTCAAGCAGTGACGTGCCAGGGCCCACAGCTGCACAACTGATAATGTCACACCAAGGGCTTGCCAGCCACCTCACTGGCTCTGAACACTGCATGCAGCAGGCTGAGTGGGGCTGGCAGGGCCGGCGGCCAGCTGTATGTGACGCCCCTCATGTAGATGTACCTCACCTTCCTTTTAACTCTGCCCATGAATTCGGGCTTCCAAAGAAATGAAAGCCACAAACAATGCAGAAACCAGGGAATTTATCAGTTTCCTGCCCACTGCAGGATAGTCCTGAAGGAAGTTGGATTTGAAAAATCCTACGGGGATCCTAACAAAACCTCCACTTCGGTTTCATGAAAACACGTAATGGGAACCTTCTTTCTCTATGTCAGATATATAAGCAGTGGTTGCTGTGTTTGTGGTACCCGGCGCCAGGCAAACAAGTGAAAGAAAACAGTAATATAATACATTGAGTCTACTTTCTCTTAAAATTTTAGAAACAGACTACCTCTGTGGGTGTAACCCGGGCATAACTTCACTTGACTGGACATTGTGTTCTGAGCCACATGGGAAATCAAAGTGGCCACTCACCTCTAGATGTTGCTTATTTTACAGCCATCAAAGGGGGATTTCGGAATAAAGCTCCCGGCGCTCATGGAGCACCCAGCATGTGAAGGCACACACCAGGACAGCACGTTCCCATGTGTGACCTCAATGGACCTCAGCGAGCTTGTGACTAAGGCAGGGGAGATGAGCAGAAGTCCTACATCTATACAGTGACACAACAATGGGTTTCCTGCGATTTACTCAAAACCGCGGAGTCAGCAATTTATGAAACTAGGTTTATAACTCAAGTTATCATACTCTCTCTTCAGGACTGTCCACCATACCAAGCTGGCTTCCCCAAGAATTCTTCAATAGAGCTGGGAGGAAAAGAAATGCAAAAAACACCTAATACAAAGTATTACATGAAATATGCCTCGTGAATAAGTACAGTTAATATAAGGCAAAGGAAGTCAGGAGAAAAAGGCTGGTGGTGGGCTGGACTAGTGAGGGAAGAATTCACAAAGGATTTAGGACATGAATTGGGGCTTGAAAATGTGTATAGAATAGGTATAGTTGGAGAGAAGAAGTAAGGAATTCTGGTATACATGAGTATCATTAGGGGGATTTCGAGGTGAGAAGGAACCGTTTGGTCATCGGTCAGTCTAGCGATAAAGGACAATTTATAGGAAAATAATACGAGAATAGTAACATGAAGTCAGATAGCAGAGGCCTTGTAGAAAATGGGGAGTTACAAAGAGTTTTGAACAAGGAAAAGGGAATAAGGGCTATAGAAACATTCTAACTCATTGCAAGTCTCATTATTTTTCTCTGGAAACTCTGTAACTCTATGGGCCATGAAACAAAATCCAGGGAGAGAGGGAGCTAGAAGTGTGGGCAACACATAGCCATTTCTGAAGTAAGTCTGGCACAAGGTGATGAGGTGGTGACGAAGGTGGAGGTGGTGGAAAGGAAAGAAAGGACTAGGTGACAAGGTCACTGAGAAGGAACAGTTATCAGGGTTTAATGATGGATTGTGTATGTGAGTCAGGGCGACTGATATCAGCATGGCCCTGGTCTCGCCGCTGATAATCTGCGTGGCTTTGGATAAATCAATTTTGATCCAAGAAAAGGCTTGATGAGCCATCAATAACCCTTGGGGATTCATGTGTTTTTTGTAATCCCACTAAATTTCTTTTTTGCCACCCCTCTTGACCCACATACGACACCTACACTCAGCTTACATGTTCCCTTTCACTGATGTGAGACTGATGGAGAATTCACGAAATGTGAAGTTATCTTGCTTGAAATGAGAAAACGAAAGTGGTCATTAGTAACTTCTGAGCACTCCATTTTTAGGCACTTGATGCTATATTTCATAATCTAATCAATTGATGCCTTTCTCTCCCAAGTCTTTCAGCGCCTCCTGGTCTCTCTCTTCCTCTCTAGCCAGCCTCAACTCTATGGCGGGTCACCTGAGCCCCTCTCCTCTCTTTCTCTTGATTCTCTTATGCTCAGTCCCTCCTGCCCACTGACCTACCAAACCCTCGTCCTTGCAGCCATACTAAGTTCTGCCTTCTCTGCTCTTGAATACAAAAGGGAAAATCTCACAATAGCGAAGACTGGACAGTGTGTCTACAAAGTCATGGTCTTTATCTGGAAAGGGTCCTCAGCTATGCTGAGCAGTCTTTTACTTATTGGCCAGCTCCCTTTCCCTTAATGACAATTCCAGGTGACAGCCCTGTCCACTAATGAACTTGACAACACCCACTCCCAGTGTCCTCTTGAAACTCTCCATTTTGCTGTCGTGCACCCTCTCCAGGATCTGTCCTCTGCCTCTTTCTCTCATCCACAGTTTCCTCTGCCTGTACTGCCCTCAGTACGTGTTTTGCCCTTAACTTACTTCTCCTATATCTGAATGATCTCATTTACTCCCATTGTTTTAAATACAACATAGATGCTGTACTGGGTTGAATAGTGTTCCCCCCAAACTTCATTCCCAGAACCTCAGAAGCTGAGGTCATTTGGAAATAGGGTATCTGCAAATATAATTAGTGATGAGGTCATATGGAGTAGGGTGGGCACTATATCCAATATGACTTGTGTCCTTATAAGAGGAGAAGAAGCACATAGACAGACACAGGGAGAAAGCCATGCAAAGATGGAGGCAGAGATTGGGGGAAGGAGTTGACAAGCCAAGGGATGCAAAGGACTGCAGGCAACCACCAGAATCTAGCACAGAAGCAGGGAACAGATTCTCCCTAGAGCTTCCGGTAGGAACCAACCGTGCTGATACCTTGATACTGGACTTCTAGCCCCCAGGACTCCAAGAGAATGAATTTGTGTTGTTTTAAGTCACCCAGTTTGTGGTTCTTTATTACAGCAGCTCTAGGAAGTGAATACAGATGCTGACAACTCACAAACCTGTATCACCAGTGTAGCCTCTCTCCAAGCCCCGTACACACGTGTCCAACACATGCTTCCACCTGGCTCCTCTACCTGGATGTTACATGTGGACACCCACAGCAGAAATCATGATCTTCCCTTCCAAATCCGCTCCTCCCTATGCCCTTCACTCAGTGGTGCCACCACTATTTTTCCAGTCACCCAAGCTAGAGATATGGAAGGCAATTTTTAACTCTCTTTTTCTCTCACAGTATTCAGTGCCTAAATTCAGGTCTTTATCATCTCTTGACTCAGTTTCTGCAAAATCTTCCTTAACTGGCCTCCTGCCCCCATTCTAAGCCAAGCCCCCTCCCTCCAATCATTACTACAGAGCCAAGAGTGCGTCCTCTACAGAGCAAATCTGACTCTACCATGCTTAAAATACTGCAGAACCCTCAAGGATATCTAAGGATAAGAGCTGTGCTCCGTACTTAGCACGGCAAGGCTCTCTGTAATCTGCCCTGCTTACTTCTGTAGACCCACTGAGCACTCCCTGCATCCTCTGGGTGTTTTAAGAAGCCTGTGTTGGCTCTGGGGCCCTACCTTTGTTGACTTACCCCTGTGCCCTTGCTCATGTGGTCAGTCTCCTGCACCTGGGGAGCGCTTCTGCTCTGCCTACCTTTTTCTCCATGACACCCGTGGTGTCAGACTTGACTCCTTCCCTCAGTTACCTCCCCCAGGAATTCTGAACTGACATACCACTCAATTCCTCTCTTTCCTGCATTCCACCCACTGATTGGGTTGCATGCTCCCTCTCTGTATGTGCAATACTTTGAGAATAGCTCAAGCTTTTATGATTTTTTTTATGTCTGTTCCTACCCATGCTATTGGCTCCATAAGGGAAGAAACAATGTCTTTTCCATCTTTCTATCTCTGACATGTAGCACACAGCATTGCCAGGACATAGTAGGCTCTCAATTTGTATTTGTTGAATGAATGAATGAGACCCCACCTTATTTACTAGTCACAATTCATGTTTTATTTTGATCAGCCAAATGATAAATCTTGCCAGATACATTTCCTTCTTTCTACCATTTCCACCCCTGTACATACCAGAGAGAATGCTGGGTTAGTACAAAGTTCAACCAAAGCCAAGTCTATAGGTTAAATTCCTTCTAGTTTTGTTCCACTGCCAATACCTAGGTCTCACCCAACAAAAGCCAACTGAGGTAAGTTGTATGGTGGCCCTGAAAAACGTACGCCCAGGTTCTGCCTGTAAATGTGAATGTGACTTTATCATATCTTTGTGACATCATATCTTTGCAGATATAATGAAGTTAAGGGTTTCACAATGAAATCAGAAACAAAATGAGATCTTACATTATCTAGCAAGGCCCTAAATCCAATGACAAACATTATTATAAGAGACACACAGGACAGGTACATGGAGAAGAGGAGAAGGCCATGTGAAGACAGAAGTAGGGATTGCAGTGATGTGGGAGGAAGCCAAGTCACTCCTGGAACCACCAGGAGCTGGAAGAGGCCAGGAAGGATCCTCCCCTCGAGTTTTTGGGGGAGCAAAGCCCAACTAACACCGTGACTTTACATCCCTGACCTTTAAAAATGTGACAGAATAAATGTCTATTGCTTTTACCTACCAGCTTTGCAGCAAAGTCTCATGGTAGCCCTAGGAAACTAACGCACAGGCCATCTTTGATGCTTCCACAAGGGAACGCCAGAGGACCCAGGCTACAGAGTACCCACTCAGTGACACGAGCATCCCCACTCCTGGAAAAACAATTCCGAGAATATGTGGAGTCAGTAATAAAAGTAAGTTACGTTTATCAGTCAACAACAAGTTCAATTTCTTGAGCTCTTATCAAGTGCTTGCCACCGTGCTAATCATTTCACACCTAGAACTCAGTCTTCTTAACAATCTTCTGTGATTGCGAGTGACATTATTCCCATTTTATGGACAAACATATTGATCTCAGAGTGGTTCACTTACCTGCCCAGATTCTCACAGAAACGAGCTGCAGGGCCCACTCGGCCACATCTTTGCATAAAGCACATCAAGCATGGTGAAACACAGAGGCCAGGACATTCACTCCGGGTCAAAGGCCCAGTTCTCAGCTCAGCTTTCCGTGGGCAGGTTTCCTTGTCTCTCGGAGCTAAACCAAAGCTCTGGCCGGTCTCCCAACTTTGACATTCTGGGGTCTCCCAAATCTATTCCAGTTCTGAAATGCTAGGATTTGCAAACCAGGTGTTTCCTATTAACAGTGATTTGCTTTTCCATTTGCACCGTGTCCTCCTGCCAGACTCCGGACACCTGGTTTACTTTGCTACTCAGGGAAAATCAGCAGAAACGCCACAGACTCAGCACATTCCCTGAGCATACGGAGGGGCGGTGAGAAATGCACCTCATATTTTACAATGTCCTTTTCTTCCTGCAGCCAGGCCTCACTGACAAAGCGGGCCCCAGGGCTGCCAGCAAACCAAGCTGCCTCTCCTTCTTATATTTAAATTTAATTTAGCCGTAGCATTGCCCTGCATGTCAACAGTTCGGGACAAATTGATGGATTCTAGTTTAACTATTTAGCTGTGCCAGTGGTAATACGTTCAATCATGCATTAAATTTAAAATGGCACTTGAAAATATGTATATCCTGGACCTCAGTTCGGTGCATCAAATAGGAAAAGATTTAAAATGCTGTCTAGCGGAGGATTACCACGGAAGAGGCATGAATCTCATTACTGCAGGCTGCACAGAGCACATTTGCAAAGCTCCGTTTAAAAAAGGCTCTCCGGCTATACAGCTTGGTTATCTGGCCAGTTTAAACAGGCCTTTCCATAGGAGAAAACCCAGCTGCTGCCAAAGCAAAGATGTTGTCAGTGTCCCCCACTTCCTCACACCCATCTTGATTCCTGGGCACCCACCGTCGGCTCATGTATCACCACCTCCAGCTGCCTGCCATCTCCTAATACCGCAGTCCTTCCTACCTTTTACACAGATGTTAACAACCTCACCCACAAGCATAAATAACTAGAAAATAGTAACAGTTCCCATTTATTAAGCGCCTACCACTATATGCCAGCCCCTTTGCTAGGACTTCTTACAACATGTCATTCAATCATTCAACAGCCCTATGAAGCAGTTATTATTATCCCATTTTAATATATATAGAAACTGATGCCCAGAGAAGGTAGGTACATTTTTCAAGGTCACACAGTAGTTAATGGCAAAGCCAGAATTCCAAGCCAGTCCTATCTAATTCCAGTGCTCAGGCTCTTAACTAGGGGCAGCACTGCTATTTAAACCATCACTTCTAAAAATGCCCAGGTAACCAAGCTTCCATTCACCTTGTGTATCTGTCTAGCACCCAAGAGAGCCTCAGGTATGTCCTAGGGAAGAGCTGCAAAGCAAAGAGCACTTACTTGGGGTTTTCCCACTCTCTTTGCTGTGCCCGTACCCTCTGGGGCCAGAGACATCCAACATTCCTAGATGATACGCTTTTTATGGGAAAGCACCAGCCTTGTTTCTGTTCTACATGCCCAGTGCTCAGCTACATGCCCAGCCTGGAACAGATGTGCACGGCCACTGAACTGGGGGCTGGGGACAAGAAGGGAGAAAGAGCACCACCAAGAAAACCAGGAGAGGGCAGGCAGAGGACCTGCCCATCAGAGGAACACAGTCATTTGCAGTTTAACAGCAGGAGAGAAAAAGCCCATCATTTTTCTTTTCACGGTAATAAAAAGGCACTTTCCCTGAGGGTACTAACTGTTACTAGGAAGATGGAAGCCTTCAAATTCTTTCATCTTCCCAAAATTTAAATTCAAATCATTTTGACTCTGAGTCACCAAAAAAAAACCCTAACAGCAAATTTTCTCAATGTTAAGTCCAAACTTGGGTCAACAAGTTAGCAATAGGGTACAGGGAAAAAAGATACGGATAAATGATCTAAAATCCGACTGTGGTTGGTGGTGAATCATCATTGAAACACTCAGCTCTGTTGTTCCATTTCTCCACACGGACACACTGCTGTCACGATGGCAAAATACAAATAAACCTTGTTGTTTCATAAAAGGTTCAATCACATAATCCAATAAAATCCACTGTCCTTGAAACAATCTTAGCTTCCAGGGGATGAACACAGATCGAGTCTAAAACATTTTCCTTTTCATCCAACTCCGTTTCGGAGCATTTGTCTCTGATTTTCTATATTCCACCCTACTTCCATCTCCTAAGGATAGGCTGGCAATTTCTATTCCAAACAGAAGCCGTACAGACACCCAGTTTCGCATTGATTTAGCACGTGCCCTTCTGAGAAAAGCCCATTCGCAGGAGCTGTACCATGACCTAACCTTGCAGAATTCTGGGTTGAGTTGGCATTGGCCATGAGAGGACAGCCACAGGATGAGGCTGAAATTAACCTGATTTCAGCAGTTGGCTTCTGTGTGTGTGTTTGCATCTGCTATCTTGATGGACTGTGAGGGCTGCCAGGTTGTCTTCCGGAACCTGCTGTTGGTTGAAGGACATAGGCAGGCGGCCCAACGGGAGCGTGGATGCTCAGCGGCCGCCCTTGGTTGGTTATCTCACACTGTCAGGCAGGTCTGTCTGGAAGCCTTTGGCTTCCCCTGTTTCCCTTTTTATTTTAAAAACATAAAGCAATTATTAAACCTGGGCTGAGTTTGTTCAATCAGAACAAAACTAAACATTTTTATCCACCTCATTCCCTGGGGATTATTTTAGCATCTTGTCCTTTGTGAGGAGGTGGGAGTTTCCACATATGGAACTCCCCCATTACAGAGCTCAGGCAAAGCAGACGCATTGACTGTACATGGGGTTTCCATCCAATCCAACTGAAGTGCACAGTCTTGGCCTCTTACAGGAGAGTTGCAGCTGTTATTCTTTTTAAAAAACAATAGCTATTGATTGTTCAATGATTAACTGCATTCCAACATTTATGATAAACACTTTCAGTAGCCCAACTATTGTCCCCATATTACAGATAAGAAACTGAGGCGAGCAGAGGCTTTGGAACTTGGCCAGGGTTACATAACTAGAAACGGAGGAGCAGGGTTGGCATTCATACCCAGGTCATTGGATTCTGTGGCCCATCCTTGCTGGTTCCTGCAAAGGAAACAGGTTTGACTCTCAGGAACCAAATAAACTGGTGGGAAGTCTGGAGAGCTAGGTGCTAGTCTGAATCTCGTTCGTCTGTTCCACTTACTTGCATCTTTTTTCAACATGAGAATCCTTTTGTGCTTTTCAAAAAATATATCATAATCACTATACTCTCAGCATACATTGAATAAGGCAAAAAGCTTCTAGGAATGGAATAACATTTATAAATAAGTTTGTATCATATTCCTCACAATAAAATCAGTGAACAATACATATGTGAGTAAGTCGTTATTATCCCGTCAACACACAACGCCTAGGCTGTGTAAGGATTCTCGGATCCTTTGAACTAATTTAGAAAGCCACAGCCAGCAATGATTTCTGCCTCTGATCCTTGTCTCGTGGGAGCCCAAAATAGAGAGTGTAAGGATGCATAAGCATTTGGCTTAAAAATAACAACACAAGAACAATAACAAATGAAACACATTTAAAGGGGTAGTTTAAGGAGATACTGAATTTACTGTCAATGCTCTCTCCTTCTTAGGGTCAGGCACAAAGTTAGCCTACAGAAGAATTAAAGATTTTGGGCTAGAAGAGGAACTATTCCTTTAGAGAGTTTCCAGAGCCTTAAAGAAAGGACCCTGTGTATAAAATGAACTCTTTCTCTCACCAGGACAAAATGCCCAGGACTGCCCACTGGCTGCCTGGGCTCAACCTGGATTCTGTGATCTATGGTTTTGTTTTGTTGTCTTTTGCTAAAATATCAAGATCTTGTCTTGCACACTTGGTAGGTCACCCTCATTATGTCACCAGGGTCAGCCAGAGGACACTTAATCAATATGCCTCCTCTTTGGGATCCAATCAGGCATGAATCAGCTCTAACAAAAAGCAAAGACGTTTCTTTCAAATTATTAGTCTCTTGATGGAGTGACTTTTCTTTCTGAGTTTCTTGGTCTCCGATGCAGGGAAGTTAGGCAATGTACCACCACAAAGCTGCCTGACCACAAAGACACAACAAGATCTGGTGGCCTTCCCACTGCCAAATATTGTGAGTTCTCTTATTCTTCAGATGGGTTTTAAGTAACTTCTGGCATCAAAAGAATCATTGCCCTCCAAGCAGTCCTTGAATTATAGGGAAGCCCGCAAAGGAAGAAATGCCCCCACTGCTGGGTGTGTGTTTATTCTGAAATTAATACGGCAAAAGAATTCATTCTGCATTGATTTGATTAGAGGCCTAGATTTGATTTCAGTCCATATAACTTCCACTGCCACTTATCACAGGAAGAGGAAGCTAACAAAGGGTGACTTGTGTGTATAATATGACAGGTGTCCCTGGGCAGGCTCCATCAAGTAATGTGTCTGGATAGGGTTTAGTCTATAAGATCCGATAATCCAATCCACAACCATGGTGCAACACAAAGACCTTTGTCTGTAGACATCTGGGAGGGCATTTCTGGCCTCATCCCTTCTCATCGCCAAGTCTCATGCAGCAGAAGTACAACTCAGATTCTGACTTCTGCCTCAGCAACAGGACCAGAGTCCCAATCAATCCTTGATTTGCCAAGGCGTTCATTTACGAGAGGGACCGGAAGACCTCAGGGTGATCACGGGACAGACCCTTGCTGATTCTACTAAGCGTTTTTCTCCGGAGAGGTTTTATGGTAGGCCTTGACTTGCTATGCTTCACAAACTCTGTGTGAGGCTGAGAAGAACAACATTTTTATGTCAGTTTTTCGTTTGCAAAGATCTGAGGCAGAGATTTTCAGCCTCCTGAGGTCTAACGAATCAGTCAGCTAAGGCACACAGGACTGGTGTTTCACGACTCATGTTTTCCCTGAACATCTCCTGGGAGAGAAGGGAAAGTCTTGTGATCGGCTCCCAGATGGGAAAACAAAGAAGATTTGATCCTCAACTGAAAGACTGTTTAGGAAGCAAGGAAAGGGATCAGAACATTTAGCCAGCTCATTGGATATGCGATACAAGCTGTCAGCACTTGGTCAACTTATACAGCCTAAGTCTCAGGTTTCCTGGCCTGTAAATGAAATCAAATAGCATCAGCACTAGACAGTTGTGATGAGGATTGAATAAGAGAACATACATCAAGCTCGTAACCAATGGGCTTTTGTCCTCCAACATGGATCTAGCTTAGGGCAGAGCTAGTCTCTGGTCACTTTGCTTTAACCGTTGTTCTCTAACTTTGACCCTCACTGCATAACTGTTGGTCAGGATCACAGTGAAAGGAGAATGGCAAAAGTAGGAATGTCAAACAGTTAAGGTAGGTCAGAAAATTAGCGCATACAACTCTTATTAGCATCTTCTTTCCTTTATACTTGTCTGGTCTCCAAATCTCCCAGGATTCGCTCATTCTTTGGCCCTAACCAAATCCCCCAGCAATGCCTCTGGGTCTCATCTTTGCCTCAGCTCCCTTGTTCTCCCATGCAGACTGCTTCTACTTCCTCCACATCCAAGAAACTTTTTTTTTTTAACAAGAATCTGTGCACGTGGCTTTTGTCATTTTTTTTTTCTTCTAGAAAAAAGCAGGGTTGGAGAAGTTGCAGAGGCAAGGGGCTCGGGGAACTGTGAACTCCCACACATTAATAATGTTTATGCCATCTCATAGAATTAAAACATGGGGTTCTTTATTTTCTCAAGTATTATCTTGGTATATAGTTTTTAAATTTCCCAGGAGTGTAAATAAAACATTTTATATGGTCCATAAATTGTGACATTAGCCTTTGGATGGCATGGGAAACACTATAACTTTTTCCTGGCCATCAAAATCATGACGAGCATCATTGCCAACCCAGTACATTTTACAACCCTCTCTGGGTTTTTTTCTTCATTCCAATTCTTATTTATATTTTAACAGTCATTTGACCAAGGACTCCTTTTTCGTTCTAACTTAACCAAAAACATATTTTCCAGTCTTGACAGAACCATGCTGAATTCTAAAATGTGAGCATATTTCCATGGATTATTATAAAATAAGGACATTTATCATTGAATATACTTGTACCACAGGGAACATGCTTAAAGACTGCAAATATCACATGATGTTTAAACTTGCTAATTATACATGTTAATTGGCCAGGGAGATAATGACAATAGTCAGTCTTTGGTGTGCCTAAATAGCCAAAAAATAGAAGAAATTTCATTTCAATAAAAACCAATACTCTGCCACTATTTTTACATTATAAAAGTAGATGGATAAAGTGTCTTGGTCTGAATTTTCTGGAACCCAGATCCCCTCATTTGGCTTCTTGACCCCTTCTGTTTCCTCATGTCCATCGGTCCATTGCTTTCTACCTTCATACTACCCCCATGAAAGCTTCTCACTTCTCTGCCCTTCACCTAGGCAGAGAATGTGAGATGGCCACCTTGTAGATGGCCACCCGACCTGCTGCAGTGGGTGACTGTATCTTTTTTGTCTGCCCCTTTAGTTTTGTCTCCTCAAATAACCCCTATTGCCCCTCACTAGTTACTGTGAAAATTAAGCCAAAATGGACACCAAAAGCTAAAAATATAAACACTTGTTACATTTTCACTGAAAACTCTTTACTTAAAAACCAAAGATCTAGGTGGAGCTACTCCTATGCAGAAAACTCATTTCTGAGGACCTGTGATAGGAGGCAAGGAAGTTACTGCTTTGATTGAGATGAAGACAGAGAGATTAAGCCAAGTAGGAGAATATGTGCATCACTAGCAGAATTCCTGGTGTCAACCAAGAGGATGGAGAAGAAACAGTGAAGAATGTAAACTCTTGGGCTCTGGTTTGGTCCTAGCTTTGTCCTTGATTTGGCGTGTCACTTCACAAGTAGCAGTTTATGCCTCACTGAATTATTCATCTTTAAATACCAATATGTTTAATATTCTCATTTTCTTTTCTACCACTTGGCAAAAATGGTGCACCATCCCACCTTCCTCTGAGCCACCTTCAGTACGAAGATTGTTGAAAGCGACTAGAAATCAGGACAGCTTCTGACTAGTAATAGTAATTAACCAAAATGAATCACACAGTTGCTAGCCTGTTCAGAAAAACACAGATGTCCTTGGAAATTAAACCATGAAAAACAATTACCAAAGATTTTTTTTCTGAGTCATGGGATTGTATATAATTTAAAAAATGTACTTCTGAAGATTGCCTGAGGTAGAGATCCAAGATGGTAGAATAAATAAATGCTGTGCTTGCCTCCTTCCATGCACATATTAAAATTACAACTAAATTATAGAGAGATCAACCTGCACAACCATCTGAAATCTAGCTGAACAGAAGTTTTATAATTAAGAATGTAAAGAAGCCTCATGGAGGGGCAGAGACCCAAAACGGGCTGACCCCACACCTACGTGTGGTGGTTGAAAATCAGGAGGGATGTCTCAGCTGTTCCTTTAGGAGGTTCCCTTGGGTGGAGCAAGGGACCCCAGCCCCCATACCAGGCTCCCCAGCCTGGTGTACTGGTGCAGGGAAGAGGAGCCCCCACAACATTTGGCTGTGAAAAACAGTGGGGATTCTGACCACCCGGGTGTAACGGAAGGCTGCGGGAAACCCAGATGTTCTCTTAAAGGACCTGCACACAGACTCACTCGCTTGCAGGCACTCACTCTGGGCTCTGGTAGAAGGGCAGTGATTCAGGGGGCATCAGACACCTACAGAGAGAGACTGAGCTATGTGGCTTCAGGACAAGGAGTGGAGGGACTCTCGCCATTTTCCCTGGGTGGGATTCTCCTCCCCTGCAGCTGGTAGGTGGGCACCATCTTTTCTGTGTTGAGCCCACCCCCATGCCCATGGCCAAATCTGAATCTGATTGGTCTGGTGAGCTCTGCTGCTGCACCCTGCTGTCTCCCTGGGACCCTGCCCCACCAACCCCCCTAATGCTAGGGGCACTTTTTTGAGAGCAGCCAGCCCCGCCCACATTGCACTCTTTCTTGGAAAACTATCAGGGTCCACAGGCCCCAGAGAGGTGGCAACTGGCCTCGGCACACTCTGAGACTTTTGCTGGGTCATTCCAGCCCAGCACTGGCACCAAACCAGAACCTACATTAACATAGAGAACACAACTTTTCTTACTCTAGTGACTCCCTGAGACCTTGCCTCATCCAAATCCAGTACTGCATGGAGCTATATCAGTGGCTGAACCTTAAGGGAGCTGGCAGGTGGTAGCAGGCCTCAGGGTGTTCTGGCTTTTTGTGGAGCTACCCAGGCCTGGTACTGGTGGCAGCCTCCTCGGTTCACAACATAGCCTCTTCCACACACCTCCAGGGTTAGCACAGGGAGTGAACAACCATGGATCACTTTGTAGCTCCTGCCAGGTACTCCCTGGCTAGTCACAGGCAGTAGGTAACCTGGGCCTGCACAGGAGGCCCTCCCACAAGGCCCCAGAAACAACATATAGTAATACCTTGGATTGCAAATAATGTGGTTTGCACATTCTGCAAGACGAGCAAACATTTCTAATACATTTTAACTTGGTAAACAAGCCATACAAGTAGTTTGTTTCTGGAATGAATTATGCTAGCAAATCAAGTATAGTTTAATGTGGTAAACGAGCGATGTCTTGCAATACAAGTAATTTGTTTCCAGAATGAATTA
Source organism: Hipposideros armiger (assembly GCF_001890085.2). Classification (NCBI taxonomy): domain Eukaryota; kingdom Metazoa; phylum Chordata; class Mammalia; order Chiroptera; family Hipposideridae; genus Hipposideros; species Hipposideros armiger. Next base: position 691,149 of record NW_017731740.1, on the reverse strand, counting down.
TGCTCACAAATCAAGGTAGTTGGTTGCAGATCACAGCAGAGCACCACCCAATTTGCCCCACCATTGACACACAAAAAGGAAGATCTCAACAGGCACCAGAGCCCACTGGGGCGAATCCCACTCAGTGGAGTAAGACCCACACACAGCAGCCTGTAAGCTGTGGATGTGGCCAAACTCCACAGCCAGTCAATCTGATGGTCAGTCTCACTCACTGACATGCTAATAGCAATCAAAACTCAACTATAACAGGAGGGCACACACAACCCACAAAAGGAACACTTCTGGAGCACCCTGAGCACATGATCAGAGAGACTGTGCCCCACAGGGCACCTAATATATAAGGCCACCCGGCCAAGACTGGGAGACCTAGCAGATCTACCTAATACACAGAAACAAACACAGAGAGGCAGCCAAAATGAGGAAACAAGCAAATGAAAGAACAGGAGAAAACTCCAGAAAAAGAGCTAAATGAAATGGAGGCAAGCAACCTACCAGATACAGTGTTCAAAACAATGGTTATAAGGATGCTCAAGGAACTTAGTAAGAACTTTATCAATGAGATAGCAAGCATAAAAAAGGACATAGAAACCAAAAGAAAGAACCAGTCATAAGTGAAGAATACAATAACTGAAATGAAGAATAATGCACCAGAAGGAATCACCAGTAGACTAGATGAAGCAGAGGATTTAATCAGCAATTTAGAAGACAAGGTAGCAAAAAACACCCAATCAGAACAGCAAAAAGAAAAAAGAATTTAAAAAATGAGGATAGTTTAAGAGACCTCTGGGACAACATCATAGGGTAACAACATTTGCATCATAGGAATACCAGAAGGAGAAGAGAGAAAGCGAGGGATTGAGAACTATTAGAGGAAATATAACTGAAAACTTTCCTAACCTGGTAAAGGAAATAGATATCCAAGTCCAGGAAGTGCAGAGAGTCCCAAACAAAATGAACCCAAACAGACCCACACCAAGACACATTATAATAAAAATAGCAAAGGTAAAAGACAACAAGAGAATCCTAAAAGCAGCAAGAGAAAGGCAGCTAGTAACCTATAAGGGAGTTCCCATAAGATTGTCAGCTGATTTCTCAGCAGAAACTTTGCAGAGGGGTTGGCAGAAAACATTCAAAGTGATGAAGAGCAAGGACTTAAAACCAAGACTGCTGTACCCAGCAAGGCTATCATTTAGACTCAAAGGACAGATAAGGAGCTTCCCAGACAAGAAAAAGCAAAAGGGGTTCATCACCACCAAACAAGTATTATAAGAAATGTTAGAGGGACTTCTTTAAGACAAAAAAAAATCACAAATATGAATAACAAAATGGCAATAACGACATATCAACAATTACTTTCAATGTAAATGAATTAAATGCCCCAGTCAAAAGACACAGGGTGGCTGAATGGATAAGAAAATAAAACCTTTACATATGCTGCCTACAAGAGACTCACTTCAGATTAAAAGACACACACAGACTGAAAGTAAAGGGATGGGAAAAAGATATTTCATGAAAATGGAAACAAACAAACAAAAAAGTTGAGGCAGCAATACTTATACCAGACAAAATAGACTTTAAGACAAAGTTTATCACAAGAGACAAAGAAGGACCCTACAATCCCACTTCTGGGTATTAATCTGAAGAAAGCCAAAATACTACTTAGAGGGGACATGTGCATCCATATTTTCATTGCAGCACTGTTTACAGTGGCCAATATGTGGAGGCAGCCTGGGAGTCCACTGATGGATGAATGGATAAAGATTAGGTGGTACATATATACAATGGAATACTGCTGAGCCAGGGAAGGGAATGGGTTCTTGCCATCTGTGGCAGCATGGATAGACCTGGAGGGTATTGTACTCAGTGGAGTATGTCAGACAAAGACAGATGCAATGTGATTTTGCTTATAAGTCATGGGGATGTAACGTACGTATACAGCATGGGGAATATAGTCAATAATATTGTGATAGCATGGTACAGTGTCAGATGGTTGGTGGACTTATGGCGATCACTTCTTTAGATATATAAATGTTGAATAACTATAGTGTACACCTGAAACTAATATAATATTGTATGTTTGCTATATTTTTAATAAAAATTTTATAAAAATAATTTTAAAAATTAAATTAAAAGTGTACTTGTTTATTTGAATTTTCTAATTTTTTCTAAAGGGACATGTATTGCTTGAACAGTAAGAACACTGGAAATAACTTCATGACAGTTTTTATAATATTTAATTTTTGGGGGTGATGTGTGCCTGTGGTTTTTTTCATTGCTGTTCTAGTCTAAATTATATGTTATTATATGTAAATTAATAACTGGATTGCTACATCTATTGATGGGTGAACTGTTACTGGCTTCAGAATCTCCCTCAGACATCCTATGGGTGCCTTACCATGGAACTCAGGGACACAGTCATTTTGCAAGTGATAAAAATCACAGTTTTTATCAAGAATGTTAGAGTGCCTGATGTACCCTTTGCTCCAGCTAACGGCCTGTGTTCTGCAAGCCCCATTGGCAGCTATGATTTTCTCTGTTCGGTAATTCATTCTGGTCTCCAGCAGGAGGCCAAGGGGCAACGGCTTCATTCAGATTTTCCTTTGAGGAGTAAGGATTTCCTGAGTGCCTTCCCAATGAAAAGATTTTAGCTAAAAAATATATATATTTTTTTAATAACTCTATATTTTAAAAAATATTATCTTTGTAATTAAAACAGACAAATATTAAAACCAAAATGAGCATACCTACAGTTGTCTTTGATGTCATTAGGCAATGCACGCATTGACCCAAAAGTGTTACACAAATAGAATTTTATAGGCTCAATGAACAGAAAAGGCTGCTGATTTTACTCCTGTCAATTTCAGTGTGTTTCTACCATCACATCAAGATTTGAAGCACCAAGGAGCCTATTGGCTACCTAAGGTATATGAAGATGGTTCCAGTATCTATCTCATAGGGTCATGGTGAGGATTCATTCCATAATTATATACATAAGAGCTTAGAATAATGACCTGCTCCTACTAAACACTACATGACTAATAGTGATTGTCTTCTTGGGACCACCGAGGTCTGTGAAACTCCTGTCCCCATATCTCAGCATCTTTTTCTCACCCTCCCAGTTCAGGAGCAAGCCCTAGAAATGTGTGTTACAGAGACGTTGGTTTACTCCACCCTCAGAGTCATCTGACCTTGGCTTAGTCTTCCATCTAAATACTTACTGAGGGCAGTCTGACCCAGGTTTGAATCCCAGCCTTATCACTTTATATTCGGAGCCCAGTTCATCTGTAAAGTGAGGACACTACCTGTCCTGTAAGGCCATTTTGAGCATCTGAGTCAATGTGTGTAAACATCATAGCACAATACTTGGTACATCACAGGCGCTTCAAAAGTTGCAAATACAGCATTATTATCCTTATGATTTCTAAACCGAAAGATGGCACAAAGTTTAATGGGAGTTCCTGTGTTTCCCTGACTTCCTGCCCTTGACCTTGACGTGGAGAGAAGATGAGTAAAGGCTCTGAGAACATTCCTGCTCTTCCCCAGAGGAAAGAGCCAGTGAAAATTCCTCTTTGGAACAGCTAACACTCTGCAGGAACGTGAGGTGTATGCTATGGTTTCAGTTTTCCTGTCTGAGTCCTGGCCAATTCAGAAGTCCCTGGTAGAATGAATGCCCTTGGGGGATAATCAGCTCACTAAATGTGACAACCCTGTTTCACTCTAGAGGGGCAGTCAACACAAATACTCTTATGGCCTGTGATGTGTGTATTCCTGCATATTCTCAGAACTCTAAGCTACCACCCCAAGAGAAACCCAGCATAACCTGGCGTCTCACAAAGTAAATCAGACCAAAGTGCCCTTGGAAAGTTAACTTTCTATGCAACTGTCAGCCTACCTTGAGTGGGCTCCCTTTGACTTAATTATTTGATTTATAAATGGTCAATGTTATTGACCATCCAGCTGCCCGTAAACCCTTCCACTTAATAAAGCAGTGGCCTATTAGCCTGCTAACTCAATAAAGAAGCATTGGAGGATAAAGCCATATCTGTGGGGACAACCGACACAAGGCAGCTGGGCTCCCCTGGTTCCAGGAGCAATCTCGCAAAGAGGGTAAAGAGTTCACTTTGAATCTATAGACATCTTGATTGATTTTGCATAAAGAAATTACGGTGTAATTGAACCCTAACTGAGTTCCTCTAAAAAACAGTGAGTATTCAAAAGATTCAAGAACACAGAAAATGTTACCAAGCACATATTATGAATGAGTAAAACAAACATATTCATCTTAGGGACTACTCAGCCCCAGACATGTGCCAAACATAACAAAAGAATTAATTCACTCATGTGGTGCTGGGTGTGCTGCTCCTGTACACAAAGCATGGAAAGTACAGATCATGTTAAAAAAAAAAAAGCCTTTTGTGATGCAATAATTTTCAGTCCACGCTGAGAAGCTAAGGGTTCCTTGAGATGATACTCCCAGCAGGGGCACAAGGTCTGTGTGTGTTACTCCTTTTGAAGATTTACAGGCTCTTATGTCGGACAAAAAGATTTAACTCTTGAACCGTCATCATCATGAAGTCCTCCTGCCCTCTGGTAGATGTCTGCACTCCCATCCCTTCCACTATAATCAAACCGTACCCTAGGAGTTCTCATTTTAAGCACATTCAACAAAGATCAGAGTTGAATAACTTGTTTTGTGCTGTCTCTGAACAGATTGTGACTTCAGTCTTGCCACACAAAAGCACATTAACAATTCTAAGAGTCTGGCGTTCCTCACTGAAGTGATGCCTGAGACTTGCCTATGAACGCCACAGCAGCATGCAAACAGAAACCGGGCTCTGAGACGCTCGGCACGTGGTCCTGCAGAAAGGCCTGCACATGGCACAGCGAGAGCAGCCTGTCACACTGCTCTCAGTACCCACGATGGCACGTCCTTGTTCTGTTCTTTCTTTTATTCAGATCTCTCACGCAAGCCCTTGAGTCTGCATGGGTAGCAAGAAGGGCTGGAGAGAGGCAGGGAAGGGGCCAGCTCTTGGGGAACAGATCCTGGAGTGGGCAATGCCAGGATCTCTACAGATAGCCAGGCCCCCTGCCAGGAAAGAATTGACATTTAAATGTTACAGTCACTGGAGAAAACCTGGTAACCTAAAAGCCATTGAGATGTACAGGAGAACTGGAAAATTCTGAGAACATTTTTGTTTCATTTTGCTGAACATTTACAAAGTAATGGTAGTATTTATAAGGCATTGTTTATGAATTGGTCCCATATTCTTGGGTCAATGACATTCACTGTTTTGCATGAATTTTCTTTTTACCACATACATAATTTGTACCTAATCTGGTTTTCATGGTTTTGCGTAATTGTTATTCATGAAAATTGAGAAATAAAAGTATAATGCATACTCTCTGCAATATAGAACTTACATAACAGGAAGAGAAGAGGCATCGTACACATGTGTGGGTGATGGGATCTATATACTTCTAGTTGTCATAAGAAATAAAGAGTCTTAAAATTGCTTAGAAGGTGCTACTTTCACATTTAGCTATGCAACTTCAATTTATTAAGACATAAATGAAATCTTTGAGTAACTGGAATGTGGCTCATTCTACTTTTAAATGGAAAAGGTAAATGAAAACAAAGGAAACTTATGGGAAGGATTTTATAACACTTATTTTATACCACCCAGAAGTATATGTAGATCAGGCACATTCTGTATGTGCAGAACTGTCAACTCCATAAGATGGTCTTCAAATATTAAACAAGGGCTGAAACAGACCACTTTAGCCTCCCAGGAGGCCCATTAATTTTATGACACCTTGCCAGAGCACTTTAATTAATCATGGTCTTCCTGACTAATGAAGGCCATGAGTATGTGTGTGACTCACTTATGATCCATTGAACTCTACCGACAGATCTAGACAAAAATGATCCTCCAAATGCTTCGTTCAGTCGATGTCATACATACGCCTTAATGAGCCTGGAGGCATAAACTCATCAATGGGTAACCAATAAAAGTCAATCAACCTGGAAAAAGAAACTCATCAACAGATACTAAAACTAGTAGGTGAATGCTTGATGAGGAACAGGACATGTACACAAGTTTCATGGTGTCTCCCCGGACAAATCACTTACTCACTGAAAAGGGAGGAGTGGCAACTTACAAGGGGGAGACCTGGTAGATACTGTCTTTCCCAAGTAAGCAAAGTCACCATCACCCATATGGGGACAAACAGACACGTGCCCCTGATACAATGCACTCAAGACACAACAGCCCTACTATTCCCGCCAAAAGGCAGAACCTGAATCCAGTTGTGAGGAAACAGGAGACAAGCCAAGTGGAGAGACAGTCAACAAAATGCCTCTACTTTTCAAAAAACGTCAAGGTGCAAAAGACCAAGACAGGCTGAGAAACTAGATTAAAAGAAAACAAGCTATGACAAAGAAAGGCAATGCGTGTGTGTGTTCTTGAATTATCAGATCATCAGTCGGGAAAAAAAACGGCTATAAAGGACATTATTGTCACCACCGAGAAAAATTGAATATGGTTGAATTGTGGACTAAATAATAGCACTGTATCCATGTTACACTTCTTGGCTTTTATAATGATATTATAACTATGTAATTGAATATTCACGTTTTTTAAATGCATATTGAAGTACTTAGGGATAAGAGAAAATGATGTCTTCAACTTTCATATATTTCAGAATAAAAAGTGTGTGTGTGTGTGTGTGTGTGTGTGTGTGTGTGTGGACAGAGAATAGGGTAAAATGTAAACAATTAGTGATTCTGTGTAAAGAGCAATCAGGAGTTCTTTGTATTGTACTTGAAAGTTTTCTATAAGTTTAAAATGTTATTAAAATTGTATCAAGGGAAAAAAATCATAGCTGGAAAAAATTTAATCCACATTTGTGTCAGTGTCAGCTAGGTGGAATTCTGAGATTTTTCTAACCTACGTTAGCGCCTTCAAAGGACACTATGTGTCACCTTGAAGCAGGTTTTCACTGTTATGAACTCTCATATGGCCACTGTTAGGTATGTCACCATAGGGTAACACTTGAAAGCTGCTTCCCCTGTAGACAGGCTGGACCAAATGAACGAAATGCTTGCTGGGAGGGAAGGACCAAGAAGCATTCCAGAAAGGTTACAGAACATCAAATGTTTTGTTATTTGAATTATATGTCCTGTTTCAGTACATTTTCAAAATGCCCTCAAAACGATAATGCTGCACTATTTTTACAGTGTGAACTCCTGAGCTGCCATCACATCATAATGTGTAAAAATATAGCTTCAAGCAAGCTATCTCTGCAGTACCATTTACATTTTTTCAGATACAAACAGAGAGATAACGTGCTTTTCCCAAAGTCAAAAAGAGCAAAGCTAAACCCCTCACCTTCAGATTGGCCCACTCACTTCTTCAGCGAGCACGGTCAATCACTTACTGCGTGCTCAGAGGACAAAGGCTCTCAAAGCTCTGCTACTTTCCATTACCTGGCACTGGATTCACACTGGCTGGCTCTCTAATAAGCATGTCAGATTCGCATGTGCAGACCACACTCCCGATTTCCATACTGCTTCCCAACCTTGCTCCTCATTCTGTCTTTCCTATCTCAGCAAATGGCAGCGTCATTGTTCTAGAACAGAGGTTGGCAAACTGTGGCTCGCGAGCCACATGCTGCTCTTTGGGTACGTATGTGTGGCTCTAAAGTAAAATTGAAAATGAACATAAAACTATCATAGTTTCATTTATAACATTTTTAAAGGATGTTATTCACATAATGGTGATTTCATTTGTTTTATGGCTCTCGAATAATTTTTAAATTATTGTGAGGGACACAATTGGCTCTTCTGTCTTCAAAGTTTGCCAATCCCTGTTCTAGAAGCTCAGGCCCAAAACCTTGGAGACAGTTGTGACTCCTCTCTTTGTTTCATACCCAGCATCTAAGCCAAGAAAAAATTCTGTTCTACCTTCAAAATGCATCCCAAATTTGACTATTTCACACCTCCACTTCTGCCTCTTAGGACTAAGCACCGTCACATCTCACCTAGATTGTTAAAATAGCACTACCTGTTCTTCCAGCTTTTGCCTTTGTGCCCCCCGCCCCCTCCCCAGTCTGGACTCACACAGAGGACAGGATGATCTGTTTAAAAGAAAAGTCAGTGCTTTAGTCAGCTCAGGCTGCCATTACACAGTGCCACAGACTGAGAGGCTTAAACAACATTTATTTTCTCACAGTTCTGGAGGCTGAAAGTCCAAGATCAAGGTGTAGGCAGGGCTGGTTTCTCCTGAAGCCGCTCTACTTGGCTTATAGATGGCCGCCTTTTCCCCATGTCTTCCCTCTGTGTGTCTGTGTCTTAATCTCCTCTTATTATAAGAGCACCAGTCAGATTGGATCAGCACCCACCCCATATGACACAATTCTACTTAAATTTGCTCTGTAAAGGCCCTATCTCCAAAAAATCACATTCTGAGGTGTTAGGGGTTAGGACTTCAACATATGAATTTCAGAAAAACACAATTTATCCCATACAAGCCAGACCACACACTGCTCTTGAGCTCTCAGTAGCTCCCCTTAACACTCAGCATAAAAGCCGAAGTTCCTAGAGTGACCTACAAGCCCTGTGGGATCTGACCCCAAGACTGCTCTAACCTCATATCCCATTGTTCTCCCCTTGCTCACTCCATCCCCACCTCCCTGGCCTCCTTGCTCTTCCCACAACATGCCAAACACATCGAACCTAAAGGTCACTGCATGGCTGCTCCTTCTGCCCAGATCTCTCTTTCCACAGATATCCACGTGGTCTTTCTCCTGTTTCCTCCAGGTCTGCACAAATGCCCTCCCTGACCACTCTCTACAACAGGAAACAGCTCCAATAGGCCCTGCCCCTTTCCTGATTTATTTTTTTCCATAGCCCCTACCACCATCTGCCATTGTTGATATTTACTTATTTATTTGGTTATCGCCTCTTTTCCCCACTCAAATGCAAGTTTCTTCAGACACCATTTCTGTCCAGTGTGTCAACCACTGTACCCCCAGCTCTTAGAATTCTGCCTCGCTCAGAGTAGGCACTTGGTGAATATTTGTTGCAAGACTGAATAAATTAACTTATTTTACTGGCTCGGGCTGCACTTTAGGAGAAATATAAAAATAACTAGCACATTACTGCCTTCAAGTAGAAAAGTTTATCGTGTTGAATGTTAGGAAATCACTTATTAGTTAACGTGTCTTTTTTCAAAATGTCAAGAAATAAAGAGGGAAAAGCAGAATTCTCTTTAGTTTTGCAGACTGATGAAAGAGTATTTTCTAGTCTATTCATTACCTTGAGACATCTAAGTTCTATGACAGCATGTACTTCTTTATTATAAAGTCTGCAAGCCATAGAGAAGACCTTTTAAAAATAATTATGCCTGGTGATTGGTGTAATTGTCCCTCTCTATAGAACTAAATCTGCCACAAAATATGTCA
>NW_017731740.1:666709-681621 GCF_001890085.2 Hipposideros armiger | reverse complement strand
TTTAGTGACAGCAAAGGCTGACAGTCTGAAGTGGAAAGGAAACCCTTTATTCTACCCCCAATTATCGTGATTAAACAAAAGATCTGCCATTTGAATTGCTCCTTTTATTTGGGTCTCTCGCTGTCTTCACCATCCTCAGTCAGTGTGCAGGGATGGCACTCTGCAGTGACGAGCTGACCCCTGACCTGACAAAAGCCATTCTCCCAGCCACACACTCTACCTGCCACCAAAGAAATCTGCAGATACATCCAGCCATTTCAAGCCCCCAAGCCTTTACCCAGGACGTTCCCACTACATTGAAACCTCTCACTGAGTTGTCTGCCTCACTAACTCTCAATCATTTTCCCTGACCCAGCTCAAGGTCATCTCCAAAGTCTTCCTTTTGACTCCCTCTGACAGCAAGTTACTCCTTTCTCCAGGCTCCTACAGCACTTAGCTCGTACCTGAATAATCACTGTGTTAGTCAGGTTAGGCTACATTATGCACTACAAACAATCAACCCCCCAAATCTTAGTTATTGTAAAAGCAAAAGTTCAGGTAGTGGTGAGCAGGACACCCATACTCCATGCAGTGATCCCACCTAACAGTGATTGATTAGTCACTTTGGTCCTGCCTAACTGCAAGAGGGAGCATGTGCCTAAGAGAAAGGCTTAAGATATAGATAAGCATTACAAGTCTGAATGCAGTTAATTTTGATGTACTCCAGTTAAGGTGAAGGTCTCCAGTAATTGAGTGTGAGCATCTTAATTGGAGGAATCATAGTTACTCATCTCATTGCTAGATCCCCACTTCTGAAAACAGTGCCTGTATACTAGAAGGTGCTCAATAAATATTGAATGAAGGAAGGAATGATCTAGATTAATTAAGATCAGCTGCCCAGGACTGAGGAAGAGCCCAGCCTCCCCCAAAGTACATGGTCACCCAATATCATAAAGAAATCAAGGTTTGATGGAAAAATGAAGAAAAGTGGCTGTTAAAGAAACACTGGTATTGACTATAGCACTTCACAAATATTTGTTGATGGAGTGGATGGATGGATGGGTGGGTGGAGGGATGGGGGATGGAGGGATGGATGGGCAGGAGGATTAGTGGATGGGAGGATGGATAGATGAGCAGACTACTTCCCATCCCTACCACCAATGATCCTGCCATTGCTCAGGTCATCATTATTCCACCTAAGTTATTACAATGGCTGGTATAATACACATCACTGTCTACAATCTTTTTTCTCCCTCTTAATATATCCTCTACAATGACGTCAGAGTCATCCTTCTGAAACTCAGATTGGATCATGTCATCCACACATTTCCTTAAAAATGTCAATTATTCATCATTAAAAAAAACATTCAAAGTGTTTCATATGATATTCAAGATCCTTTATATTTTGGTTGGAACTTGTACCTCTACCACCCTCCACCGGCCTCTACCTACCACTGCCTTCCCACGCAGGCCTGCTTAGCTTTTGGCCATGCTAGACTATTTGCTATTCCCTGAAAAGGGCGTGCATCTTCACATCTCTGATCTGCTCATTTTTTCCTTTTTCTTTCTATCATGAGATGTCTAAGTCAACCAGTATTTCCTCTGTGAGGCCTTCTCAGTCCTTTCAGACAGCATTCATCACCCTCTTCTATGTTCTCCCATTATATCTAGTTTGAACTTTTCAAAAATACTGCACTTAGGATACTATGCTTTGTATTTGGATTTAAACCATTAGAGCTAGAAAAAGGGCACTTTAGTGGTGCATGTGTGTCTATTAGGTTGTGGTTTCTCGAAAGCAAGGACCATATTTGACTCTCTTCCTTAGGGTAGAGAATTATACACCTCATCTTAATCACCCAGTTACTCATTTTTTTCATTCAACAAATGCTACTGAGCACCAAATATGTGTCAGGCAGTAAACAAGACAACATTTGCAGAAATGAATTAAATGCTGAGTAGAGTTGTGTTCACCAGAGCCTTCTTGTCATTTTCACATAGTACACAATGCCATGTGATGGTTATATCATTAATAAAGCTGATTTCATAATTAAATGTAACTTGGTTATCTTGTCTAGATGCCTAGACCACTGCTGATATACAATCTGAGAAAGGGCGAAACACAGACCCTCACTGTGAAATACTTCCCCGATAATATCTCATACTCATATCTCAAGAGATTAGGTTGCCACTCTCAGAATTTTATGGAAGTTTTTATTGGCTAACCTGACCTTTTGAATATGGACTTGTATTGGTTACAAGATGCAGAAATTGGACTTCCCTGTTGTCGGTGCACATTTATTGCTGCACACATCCCCATTACTCAAGACGAAATGTTTCTGGTGTTTTTTTAAGATGATCCTTAATCTTTCCAATGGCCACATAAAATTGTTCTTGTGCACACTGGGCTTTCCTTTTATTTCTTTGAAAGGCACTGATAGAGAAAAATGTGAAAGCTTTCAAACAGCTTCTCTTTGGTTCATGATGTGGAAGTTGGGTGTCAGATGTATCCCGAATTTCCTCCCTATGGATTTACTAGCATACAGCCAGCACTCCACTATAAGCCATCCATTCTCCCTTCAAACCAAGCCCCAAAATTCCCATTACAGCTAATGGAGACAATTATGTCCACAAACCAAAGAGAAAATAAACCCCTTCATTTGTAAATTAGCCCCATTCCAGTAGATTTTCTATGTCAAACCAAGAAAGAGTAACATGAAAACATGTCAGTCATGACTCTCTCAATTTAATTGTCTGAAACAAATGTTCATCTGGGAAGCTTTCCATTCCCTCTAAGAAAAAAAAAAAAAGAGAGGAGTAAACTGTGAGCACCTCCTTGGGACATTAATCGGGGAACTCCCTCCACTATTTTTTTCCCAGATCGCTTCTGCAAATGGTAAATGGCCAGTCTGTTCATTGCTTCTGGAGACCCCATAAATCTACGTAGATCAAGTCTCACTTCCCAGAAGCCATTTCTCATGGAGACAGGTTGGTTTGTTTTCAGTTGTGCACACTGTTTATTAGAAAGAATGAAAGTAGATATCTCTTTTTATTAAAATTATAAAAAAAATGAAAAGTGTGTTTCCCCTTTCTAAAAACACCTGCCTTTAAATCCAGTTCTAACAAAGTTGCAAGTTGATTGCCTAAGATTAGGGCTGAAATATCCAAGAGCACTGGTCCACAGTAGTAATTAACAGTGACCTTTAGACGGACTTCCTTTCTGGGGAAGCACACTTAGCAAGCGTCTAGTCATCATTGAGATATGGGGACTGCAAGGACATCTCTCAGACCACAGTCAAGACTCATCTGCTCATTTTGCCCTTAGAGCAAAACTAATGCATTTCAACAATGAACTGAGGAGTGGAGATTTACTTACAGACAGCTGGTGCCCATGCAGTGTTCTGGGACGTTCCATCTCTACCTTCCTACAACTGGCCTTGGTCCCTCTCCTTCTGACTCAGGGCATAACTCCCAACAAGAACATGGACTTGACTCTGTCTGGGCATTTTGCAAGTGCTGTCCCTCATTGCTAATGGTGCTACAGCTATGGCTGCCTGGTCCCAACAGCCAGAATTCTCAATAGATAAACTAAGAAACAGTTACAGCCTGTTGTTCTCATAATTCTTTCTATTAATATGTCCAAAGTCAAACCTGCTACGCTTCAAAAAAAAGTATTCTAAAAATTCAAACCCAATATTAAAGCTATAAGGGATAATATAAATTGACATATGTAATGTCTTTCATAAAGATACACAATTAGAATAAAATTGAAGGCAAAAAAAGACTTTCAAAATATAGTAAGAATGATCGCAGCATTATTTATAATAGTGACACATAGTTTCTGTCGTGTTTACCACTAAGTCTTCAGTGCCTGTGTAAAGCTCATTATAGAGTAGTCAAAATATTTGTTAAATTAATAAGTGGTAAATAAATTATAGGACTGTCTTAGTTTAAAGCTTTAATTCCTTTCAGATAAGACATATAATGCTCCAGTGATGCTGGCAATTACACAGTACTTTTGTAGGGATGAATTACAGACTGGGAAGAGACATCTGGAATGCTGGAGGTATTATCTGGGCAGTGCTTACATGAGGAAATATATAGAGAGATAGATGATAGATAGATAGATAGATAGATAGATAGATAGATAGATAGATAGATAGATGATAATCAGACACACACACACACACACACACACAAATTCATCCTGATAAACACTTAGGATTAGTGTTACATGTTACTATAGCCATGATATCCTCACTTACAAAAAAGTAAATTACAGCATGATGCTTCTAATCTATGTAAAAATCTGTTTTTTTTCTCTATTCAGAAGGCCCTTTCTCCACTTTCATGTTTTGGAATCCTTTATTCCTGGGCCTATTTATCTGCAATTTGATTAGTAATTGTATACTGATCCTGTTTCCCACTAGCTCGTGCTTAAATTATTTATAATTCCCAGATAACTGAATTATTTTTGCTTTTCTGGGAAAAAAACAAACAAACAGAAAAAAACCCTGCAACTTAAAGCTACAAAATAAAAATTGAAAAGAATATAACATACAGACATACTATAAGAGCTTTTTAAAAAACAATATAAAGATGGTCATTATCTTGTTTTGGGGATCTTAAGGCATCTAATTAGGAAAGCACCAAAAATAATGTGGAAACCATCTCTCCAGTTTGCAATATTTATGGACTTTCTTACCAAGCAACTTTTTATCCTACCCAGAAAGCATCTAACAACCTCAAGGGAATGTGGTTTTCAGGAAAGAGACCCCATTGGCCAAGGGACTTTAGTTACTTAGCCCCTTCATTAGGCTTTATCTCCTCTTAAAAACCAAGAGACTAAAATAAATAAAAGTAAGTATCATTATTTTAAAAAGGGGGAGGGAGAATTTATTTTATGACTACAAAGGAGTCTCATGGAACAGGAATACATTCATTCATTCATTCATTCATTCATTAAAAAAAATATGTATTGAGTAACTAATATATGCCAAATTCAGAAATAGATTCTGGGGACTCATCAGTGAAAGAGACGGGCATACTCTTTGGTTATATCCTGGTAAAGAGACAGACATGCACCAAATAATCACCAAACACATAAATCATTATAAATTGCATTGGATGCTCTGAGGAAAAGGTATAAGGTGTTTTAGAAAGTTTAACAAGAGGCTCTGGTCTAGACTGGAGATTCGGGAAAGAATTTGCTGAGGAGTTGACAGTTTCACTGATAAATTCCACTAAGCCCTTAAGGAAGAAATTAGATCTAAAGTCACAGTCAACTCTATCTTTCTATGTTTCAATGAAAGATGAGTTTTAGTTGTATTATTAATAGTAGCACTTCTGAAGTCTTCAATGTGATTTAAGAGAATAATAACTACAAAGACAGATTTTTTTTCTTTAACTTTTTGTCTATATAAAAATGGTTTCGCTTTCAATTCAACGATGCAAATGACTGTTGTTGCATACGATGAACATTCAACAAATATTAATGAGAAGCAAAAAACTTCATTGTTTTTTACATTGTGGCAAATTAACCACACTTCACTGGCTTTCACTAAACATTAATTAATGGCTTTGAAGCTATTAAGATTAATTAATATAGCCACTACTCCAGAGTTCATGAACCGCCACAAAGTAAGCAGCTCGTTTCCATTTTAGTAGTCTACACTAGCCCCCAAATTTTCTTAGAGTTTATTAACAGAACACCCCTGAGATTATAACATAAATATTAATATTTTTGACCAAACTGGGTGAAAACCAGGGCAACTCAAGATAAAGACTAAAAATCAGCTGTGAACTTGCTCTATGCTCTCAAAGGAGGCACATCAGGGTCAGCTCCCCTGCACTTAAGAGCTAATCCGCTCACAGGATTAGTTTAGTTGCTTTAGAAGAATAATGAGCTCAAGGTACTGTCTTAGCCTAAAGCTGAAGCTTCATCATATTGATTAAGTGTCACCACAAACTACATAGACTTGTGTTGCTGGACCACAGATACCCATCATTTCTTTCCCATCGACAACCCCTTCCTAAAGTCTTCCTCACCCCAGCTCAGAAGGGGCGACTGCCCACAACTGCTAGGATTGTCAGCTCTTCCCACGCAGGAATTGAGGACTGAGAAACAGACTGAATCAGTATGATGGTGTTAGAGCTGAAGGTTCATGGAAAGTTAGAGCTACATGGCATGCAAAAGCCAAATATTAGGCAGTGTTATTGTCTTAATCTGTCTGAGCTTCTATAACAGAATACCATAGACTGGGTGGATTATAAACAACAAGAATTCATTTCTCACTATTCCAAAGGCTGGAAGTCCAAGATCAAGGTGTCAGCAGATTCGGTGTCTGGAGAGGGCCTATTTCCTGGCTCACAGACAGCCTTTTCACTGCATCCTTACATGAAGGAAGGGATGAGGGAGTTCTCTGGGGTCCCTTTTATAAGGACACTAATCCCATTCATGAGGGCTCCCCCCTCAGGACCTAATCACCTCCCAAAGGCCCCACTTCCTAATACCATCACGTTGGGGGTTAGCTTTCAACATATAAATTTCATGGGGACATATTCTATCTATTGTAGTTATGGAGAGCAGAAACTAAGAGTCTGGCTGAGAAAGCTGGTTAACCAAGAGGGGAATATAGGAGAGAAATTGCTGAGGGAAGAAGGAATGAGTGGACTCAGAAAGAGCAAGATGGAGACAATAAATGCCTCATGGCTTCCTAGTCCCTGCGCCACATGGCGGCACTTCTGGTCACTGGGTTTTAAAAAATGACCTGCGGGCCGGCCGAGTGGTGTGTTGGTTAAGAGTTGGCTTGGGACACCAGCTCTTAGCAGCAGGGCCCTGGTTAAGATCCCACATTAGGGCCAGTGACACTGCGCCCCCTACAGCCAAGATGGTGAACAACAGCTCGACCTGGAGCTGGGCTGCCATGAATTGCTGGTGATGGTGTAGGCTGCAATGAAGCTGCAGTGGGCTGCCATAAGCTACTGTGAGTGGCTGGCAGCCAGCATGAGCTGCCGAGAGCTGCCATGAGTGGCTCTCCAGTGGCTGGCCACGGATCTGCCTCGCCTGGGAAGAGCGCAATGATAATAACAACATGGGCCAGTGAAGCAGCATCCTCCACAACTAGACTGAAGAACAAAAGGACAGCAACTTGTCTGTTCCCTTTCCCCAATTCACCAATAAAATCTTAAAAAAAAAAAAAGATGACCTGTAATTTTCACCAATCCCAGCCTTAGGTTTGCCACTGTAAAATGAGGCAGATGAGTGTTTACAGACACAGACACACACACACACACACACACACATGTTCACACTCACATCACTGTATATACTCGTATACCTGGTACAAAATTAAGGTAGCCAGAAAAACTAGACTTGGCTCGTATTTGGAAAAAGCAGAGCTGCTCACAGTAGGAGCCAAGAGTGGGCACATCTCAGGACAAACTATCTGGGAGAGAAGTTGTAGAAATGTTGGAAGAATACAGCAAGATTGAAGGCAGCTGGGATAAGTGAATGGAACATTGGGAAAGATTTTACAAAGTTTTGCTGTTTGCTTAAATAGAATTCTCCTCTGGCACCTTGATTTTTGTGGCTGCCACCCAGGGGACACCTCTACATCACCTGGCTCTGGTGGCCAGTGTGGCTTCTGCTCGCAATCCCACCAGACTGTATATATTTTCTTACTTTGAAACCTGCTACCTGAGAGTCTGGCTTCCAATCAGCCTGAATCTGAGAAACTCCCCTTTGGGACACTGATGGGTCTTGGCACACCCTCAACTGCTGGGAGCCACTAAAAGTAAAGTAGGCGGCTTGGAAAATCACAGAGGTTTGAGAGACAACCAGGAGCTAGGACCGGGTTGAAAAAAAGGTCCATCTCCTTCAAGACTGGGACAGCTGGCTGTCTATCAAGAAACCAACACAGAGAGTCAAGGAAAATGAAGAAACAGAGGACTATGTTCCAAACAAAAGAACCAGATAAAACCTCAGGGAAAATAAAAAGAAAGAATTTAATTATCAGTGTCTGTCCTCTCCTCTCATTTATTTTTCTCCACAGCTTTTATCACCTTTCAATATGCTGTGTATTCACCCATTTATTCATCTAGGCAGTGTTCCCTCACTAGAATGTAAGCTCCATGAAAGCCAGGACTTATGGTCTTTTTTTTCATTCAGTGCCTAGAAGAGTACTTGACAATAGTAAGTACATAATTAATATTTATTGAATGAATGAATGGATGGATTTAAGAATAATTCAGATAGATAAACATATAATAAATATGTAACAAGTAATTAAAGAAGGTTAATGATGTTTAGGATAGCTCTTTAATTCTTGGAGGTTGGCAACATGGCAAACAGACATGATTCCACCAAACCGTTCCATAATTGTCCATCCCAGGCTGGCTTTGGCCACAGGACAGACCCCCGGCCTCATCTCCATCAGAGGCAAGGAGTTCGTTAGAGTAGTGCTGCCCCCACCTGGTGGTTTCTGAGAGCACAAATGGAGGAAGAAGGGAATTCCTGCATTGCTTCATTCAAATATGGTTTCTTCAGAAATACAATGCGGTGGTCAGGCCTCTACACCGACTATGACGTGGTCTCCCCAACAGGACATGAGTCCATCTGGCCCCCTAAGAAATATTTACAACATTATTGATTATATTCCTCAGACTGTCTTTTTCTATCCCTGAGGCCATATTGTAATTACCAATTTGTATTGTATTGTCTGAAGCTGATGTTGAATAATACAGTATGTCAACTGTAATTATATATACATATAGTCTCGGGACATGGAGTAGAGAGTGGGAACGGAGTCAATGGAATTGTAATAGATAAGCATGATATCGGGGGTGGGAGGGCAATACATGGGGGGATGGGGGTTGTTACTTTGTGAGGGTGACAAGGATAACTATTGCATTGTTCTGTACACCTGAAACTAACAATAAAAAAAATTTTTTTTAAATATGGTTTCTTGAGTACTTACCATGTTTAAGCTACTGATTAGCACTGTTTTCTAGAGACACAATAGTGAAGAAGACGGACCCAGTCTCTGCTCTCCCGGTGTTTTCAGTCCAGTTACAGAAATGAGGCAACAGCCTTGGAGAGGAGGCTTACAAGGGACGTGTGCATGGAGAATCTGGGAAAGGAGAATTGAGACAACCAGAGAAGTATCCCCCCCAGAGAGGTGAAAGAATCAGAGAGCTCTCTAACTGAAGTTACATAACCCTCCTGTGTTTCTTGTTCCCCCCTCCTTTTTTCTTTACTGTGGTCAAATACACATAACATAAAATGTGCCATTTTAACCATTTTTAATTGTACAGTTCAATGGCATTAGGTACATTCATATTGTTGTACAATCATCACCACTATCCCTCTCCAAAACATTTTCATCTTCCCAAATGTAACTGTGCACCCACTAAACAATAATTCCCCATTTTCCCCTTCCTCGGCCCCTGGCAACCAGCATTCTACTTCCTGTCTCTGTCAGTTTGACTTTTCTAGGTACTTCACATGAGTGGAATCAGTATTTATTCTTTTGTGACTGGCTTATCTCACTTAGCATAACATCCTCAAAGTTCATCCATGACATAGCATGTATCAGAATTTCATTACTTTTCAAGGCCGAATAATATTCAATTGTATGTATTTCCCACATTTTGTTTATTCGTTCAACTATTGATGGACACTTGGATTGTTTGCACCTTTTGGCTATTGTGAGTAATGCTGCTGTGAACATGGGTGTACAAATATCTGTTCACATCCCTGTTTTCACTTCTTTAGGGTGTTTACCCTTTGTTTCTTTTTCTAAGGCAGATAATACAGGTTCACTCTCAAAGCTTATGTTGGCTTTCACTGGCAGGTAAAGACCAATCAGACACTGACCTTAGGGTTAATCCATCGCATATACATGTTGGTGGTTTCACTCACGTAGCACATTCATGTTAGATGAAGCCTGGTGCCTCAACAGCTTAACACAATAGAGGCCAGATACAGGTTTCTGAGGGCTCTTTTCCAGCTGGTGACTCGGGGATTGAGGATCCCTCCAATTTATGATGCTGCCATCTTGACAAAGTTGACAAAATCACTGCACCACGGGAAGAAAGGGATCACTCTTGACTGCCCCAGCCCAGAGGCGACCGAGTCCACGGGCCAGAGCTAGTCACGTAACCCAGCCTAACTGCTAAGTGATCTGAGAGAGGCAAAGGAACTAATGGAATGATCAGTAAGCACTTGCTGTGCTATGAGCAGCTGGGCTTAGCTCATCCGTGTTACACTGCAGGAACTCTTTCAAAGAGAAAATGAACAGGAGCCATTTTAAGGACACTTAACGGGGCAGAGAGCTCCCAGGTCCTTCAGCCTAAACCCAGACCATCCGCCCTAATCTCCTAGCACACCACTAAAATTGACTCTCATCAGACAAAAACGACTTGAAACGATGTGTTCTTCAGAGGGGCATTTTGAAAAGAACCTAGGTTAGAGATGGCAACTGCAGCATGACACTGAGGACTCCGAGACCACAAACAACGGGAAGGAGAGCCAGGCTGCACGGCAGTGTTTGCCACACACACAGAACGGAAACCAGGTCCTGAGTGGCCATTACACCTGGTCATGCCGGCCATGACACAGCCCTGTCCCGAATTCTGGGTCAGTGTTGCATGGCTTCCTGAAATAAACCCCAAATTACCATCTTATGGAGACAAAGGACACATTTATATGGTGTAAAATTTATCTTAAGATTAATAAAATCAACGATGTAGGCGGAAACTCCAGTGATCCAGTGGAACTCTTGATGATCCTGTTATTCTGCTTGGAATTTTAAAAACTCCTTTTGGGGAAAATAAATGAAAAAGCTAATAATGGAGTTACAGTCAAAAGATTATGAAAGCAACCTTATCCCCCTGGCCACATTACTTGATAATGAATGGATGTTGCTTCAGACACCACAGTGAATGTCGTTGCATAAAGTATAAATATTATAAACTGATTCAGGAATAAAAGAAATGTATCAGAAAAAATTGGGGCTCTGTTGAAAAGTGAAATATATTTCCATTGCTTTCCATCCTTCTTTACTGCACTTTCCTATAAATAATAATGAACTCAAGTAGCTATGTTTTATTATTAATGGTAACATTTTCCAAAACTATATACACTAAGTATGGAGAACACACTTGACCTACTTATAGCGGTTTGCACCTGAGGGAGATTTTTTTTTTGAGAATTTCTTTTATTAATAAAATGAGGGCAAAAGGTGATTAAGGTAAATGATGAATCATAACCTTCATCCCTAGTGAGGAGTCATGGTTTCTAGAAATGTACAATATCCATTCCTAAATGATAGTCATTCAACAATTTTTTTTGAGTACACATATAAGCCAGGTACTATTATTTTAAACTCTTGGAACACATCAGCGATCCAAAAAGACAAATATCCCTATTCCCCTGGAGCTTCCTTTCTGGAAGAAATTATAAAATATGGTTTTGGATACTCTTTGATTATTTGGCATACCTATTTCTGTGTAGCAGAAAATGTTGTGAGGTTTGGAAAAGAGTTTTCAAGTTCTTTCTGGCGCTTACTTAGAAATCATCACTAAAAAAATCCATCTGTGCTTTTACTCATAATATTGACAGTATTGTATTCATAACAAAAATATGTACTAAGAGACTTTTCTGTGGCACGGAACTGTGCTAAGAAGTATGAGGGGATATAAACATGTGTAAGACATATCATAAACGTATCCTTTGGTGGGTTGCACCTATACCATGGTTTCAAAAGAAAACACTATCTCTAGGTGACAGTGGTTGGGCAATGTCAGAATTCCATTGAATAGCAGAGTCTACTTTTTGCTAAATAAAAGTCCTTTGTGGTTCAGATGGGTGTATCTTGGGGATCAAAAATGGGAAGCAGAGTAAATGGCAGCCTCGGTGGCATGAATGGCCATTTAAACCTGGTTCTGACAATCATGGTTTTAGCAGGATAAGAGCTACCCAAAGTCACCAAAAACCCAGAGGCAGGAATGGAGTATACACCCTGCCTGTCATCTGACCATCAGAGACTATATATTATTCTCTCGGTTAAGACCCACCATTGAGGATTCTGCTTTATGACCGCAGGCAATCTTGAAGGAGGTGACTAGCTGACACACAGTGCAAGTCAGACAGGGCTGATGGGAGCTGCCACATTTGTGTGCAAATTGACAGGGTTGGTGCTGGAGATGCGAGCAGGATGCCATGAGATTGGCTATCCTGGTTAACTGAAAACACTTGGCCACATTTTGAGTTTCAAACCACATTCTACAACTTCTTGGTTTCAGATATTTGGCATAATCCTCAATTTACTATTTTTAATTCTAGCATTACGGGGTCAAGAAAACTTCTATGAACTTCTCAGATTTTTCTCGACCTCAAGGGGCTTTTAAGAATAATATTTTGAAGAGTTAGGTATAAATGATTCAGAAACATATGGATCGTATTTACTTCTATATATCAGAGTTTAACACAAAAGGGGTTAAAATACTTGGCTATACTCTGTGTTCAAGGGCAGCCAAATCTTTTGAAAACATGTGGCAACATGCACAGTGCTACTTTTGTATGCTTCTCCCTCTTTTAAATTTTTTCCTTTCATGCTGCCTGGAACATGTACTAGACGTCAGGTACATTGTAAGGAATAATAGCCAGCAGCTTGAGGGATCTCCCCTCCCCCCCCACACTTCCTTTCTCCAGGAAGAATTGGGAATCCCCTGAGATATTCTATTCAGCAAATATGAACAAACACAGCAAAAATGCACCCTGTGTTCTCAGCCACATCGAGGCAGACTTTTTAGCATTTCATCTGATTCCAGCTTTCAGCTTGTCTGAGAAACCGATCAGGGCACATGGCGACAGGACCAGCTCTGTAATTTGAGGAGCTCAGTGCAAAATGAAAATTGGGTTCCTTGTACAGTATGTATTATATTAAGGTTTTCAAGATGACAAAAACAGAGCATTAAAAGAAGCACGGGGAGCATGGCCCGTGAAGCCAGGTCTGTGTGGTGATACACTGAGGTGTTTTCTCCCTTAACATTTCTTATTGCAAATAAAAAACAAGATGATGGCAGAAAAATCAATGTGAACTCAGATTCAGACTGTAGTATGAGATTATGATTTAAGGATTTGGATTTCCTAAGCACTGTTAGCTAAAATAAAGGGATGGGATCAGATATCGCCAAAGATTTCAAAGGTCGTGAAAAGGGATGAAGTCCTAGATTGAACCAACAGAATCCTAATAAACACAGAGGTGAGCACTGCCAGGAGAGTGGTGAGGCTATGGTTCTGGAGGCCGTTGTCCTGTTTCCTATGGGAGCTCTGAGGAAAGGAATTCTCTTTAAAATTGATGGCACCATTTTATAATAATGCATCAAGAAAGATTTTAAAGGAATGTCGAAATAGCAAGTCTCTGTTTTTGCAATTTTTAATTTTACTGCATGCCTTGCTCAGTGTTGCCTAAGAAAACTCTCCACTTCTTCCCTCATAGTTTCCAGAGAAGAACAAATATGCAAAGTAACAATTTGGGGACACAGAAGTCACCTTATAACGATCACTTTAAGATTAGTCTTCAAGAATCATCATACCTAAATGCAGGCATTGCACATAAACAAGTATTTCTTTTAAAATGTTGTGTACATGGCACACATTTATGTATTTATTTTTGAAACAGAATGTATTTTTTCCTGTTGATAAAATTTTGAGCATGCAGAACACAAAATTAAAATCTCTTGGTTACTTCAATGCCTCCTTTTATAGGAGGCTGATATAGCTTTTCTAATTTTTCTATAAGATTTGTCATATTACAAAGAACATTTTATAGATTCAATAGTTTTCAGCTTCTCATTAGCCTTTTTTGTTTGTTTGCCTATACTGTCTACTGAGACTTGTTTTTAGAAAAAAAATTGAGACAAGACAGAGTCTGTTTTACATTCTTTACACACGGTTCTCTCTCATTTTTAAAAAGAGAGTTGATTCTATATTTTTAGCTAAGCAGCATAAGGTCAGTTACTAAGCATTCAGTTGTACCGTGTTTTATTGCATATATTTGTGAAGACAGATGAGTCTGTTTTTATGTGTTTCAAAATTTATCAAAAAATAAGGTAACCAGTACTTCATATATTGCAGATAATAAATATTAATTCAGTGAGCAACTAGGAAATATTCAATATGCCAAAGACTACGCTTTAGACAAAATATCGATTTGATTCCATTCAATGAACACTTGTTAAGCATTTACTAGGCACCTTTACTGAGTTAGGTACTGCAGATCAAAAGATAAATTGGATTCTCCCCTGGCTTTGTGCGACTTTGCTATGTAGAAGCAATTGTAGTCAGTAAAATGCCCGAACACTGCAGGCTGAACGAAGTACTAGAAAGAAAGAAGCCTGTCCTGGCACAGCGGACCAGATGACTCAATAAGTCTTTCGTTTCAAATCTATGTCATTTCATAAATAGCAGAGCAGTGTATAACACGGACTTTATTTCTTCCATAGGCTCCACTCAGGGACACTTCCTAGCAGACTGGAAAGTATTTCAAACAACATAATCTACACTTGTCAGATTGAGTGAGCAAAAGCCATCTGAGGACACATTTATTTTCCTTGACTTTCTTCTCCTGAGGTTTTTCAATTCCTTGCAAATTTTCACGGTTTGGTAGTTGATGACCGATCTCAGGGCAATAGCCATATATTAGGAAAGTCTGGCTGCAAGCACCACACGACTTCTCCTCTGACTAAAACTATCCCATTAGGCCCTCTAACTTAGAAGCGGTAGGGCCAAATCGGGGAAATTGAAAATGTCTATGAATTCCTACAAAGAAACAAATTAAGTTGGAAGTGAAAGTTCACTCTGAGCTGATGCTTATTTCTTTATATTTTAATAAATTTAGCTGTTAAAAGACAGAGACTTGCTTTATCCA
>NW_017731740.1:647049-666689 GCF_001890085.2 Hipposideros armiger | reverse complement strand
GACATCTATTGCGTTTGAAGGTGTGTTTGCAAAGTTGGAGGGTTGTGTGTGTGCGCGAGTGTGTGAGTGTGTGTGTGTGAGTGTGTGTGTGTGTGAGTGTGTGTGTGTGTGTGTGTGTGTGTGTGTGTGTGTGTGTGTGTGTGTGTATGCCTGTGTCTTTGGGAAAGGAAGGAGAAAAGGTAGGGTGAGGGAGTCCAGCATTGCATGGACCTGCAGAAGCAACATGAAAGTGTCTAAAGGAAATGAGGCTGCAGACGGCTTCGGTTCTACTCCTTCATCCCCTATGCCCCTGCAGCCCCAGGGTGGACATTGGTCTGGGCAGGCTTGAGTGGAGTGACTGGAACAGAAAGCATATGTCTTAGTCAGCCTTGGGCAGCCATAACAAATACCACAGACTGGGTGGCACAAATAACAGATATTTATTTCTCAGAGTTCTGGAGGCTGGAGTTCCAAGATCAAGGTGCTAGCAGATTTCAGTTCTTGGTGAGGGCTCTCTTGCTAACTTGTAGACAGCCACCTTCTCACTATGTCCTCACATGGCCTTTCCTCAATGCTAAACCATCATGGGTTCCTACTCTCGTGACCTTATCTAACCCTAATCACGTCCCAAAGGCCCCAACTCCAAACACCATCACATTGGGGGTTAGGGCTTCAACACATGAATTTTGAAAGAACACAAACATTCAGCCCATAACACCTGGCTTCTTCCTACCATGGTATTTTCCCATCATCCTCTGGCCCCTGGAGCTTTCTTTCTACACTTATCTCGAAACATAATAACATCAGCCTCACCCTCCCACAAAGTACTAGCCTTCCCCTGACTATTTCTAAGATACTTTCAGTTGCTAGAAAGAGAAACTGACTTGAGCTAGCTTAGTCCAAAAAAATCTTACAATTTTGTCAATTATCCCTCAATGAAGCTGAAAAAATTATTGACAACTACTAAAATAAATAAAAATAAGTAATCTTATTATTTTAAAAAGGGGGAGGGAGAATTTATTATATAACAAGGGAGTCTCATGGAACAGGAACTCATTCATTTATTCATTCAAAAAATATGTATTGAGTAACTAATGTATGCCAAACTTAGTAATAGTGAAAGAGACAGGCATACTCCTTATTTATATCCCGGAGAGAGACAGACATGCACAAAACTATCACACAAATACATAAGTCTTTATAAATTGTATTGGGTGCTCTGAGTTAAAGGTATAATGTGTTTTAGAAAGTTTAACAAGAGGCCTTGATCTAGATCGAAGGTTCAGGAAAAAATTTGCTGAGGAGTTGACAGCTTCACTTATAAATTCCACTAAGCCCTTAAGGAAGAAATTATACCAGATTAAGCCACACACTTTCAAAAAATAGAAGAAGAGGGGACATTTCTCAACTGATTTTATGAAGTCAAAATTACCACAATACCAAAACCATATAGAACTTTACCCAAAAAAATAATAACTAGACACTCTCATGAACATATGTAGTAGGCAGAAAAATTTCCCCACACCTCCAAAAACTTTGCCCATGTCCTAATCCCTAGAACCTGTGAATATTACCTTACATGGCAAGAGGAACTTTGCAAATGTGACTAAAGGAAGGATCCTGAGATGGGGAGATTATTCTAGATTATCAAGTTGGGCCTGATGCAGTCATAATGGTTCTTATAAAAGGAGTACAGGGGGAGTCAGAATTAGAGGAGAAGGTGATGTGATGAAGAAGCAGAGATTGGAATGATGTGCTTTGAAGATGGAGGAAGGGGCCACAAGAAGCAAAAAAAGTCAAGGAAATGGATTCTTCCTTCACAGCCTCCAAAAGGAGCCAATCCTACCAACACCTTGACTTTAGTCCAGTAAAATGGCTTTTGGACTTTTGACTTCCAGAACCGTGAGAGAATAAATGTGTGTTTTAAGCCACTACATTTATGGTAATTTGTTACAGAGGCAACAGGAAACCAATACAACACAGTTGAAACACACTTAACAAAATTTTAACAAACTAAATATATCAATAAAAAGTATAATATATCATGAACAAGTGAGGTGTATCCCAGCTATTTAAGATTGGTATAACATTTTTTTTAATTATTATAAGTAACGATATTAACAAGTTTAAAAAGAAAAGCCACACAATCACTTCAAATTAATGCACAATAAGCATTTGACAAAATTCCATACCTGTTCATGATAAAAACTCTCTGCTAACTGTGACTAGAAGAAACTTCAACTTGATAAAGGGCATCTACTAAAAATCCACAGCTAACATCAAACGTAGTTGCAAAAGAAGGAATATGTTCATTTAGGAAAAAAGCAAAAATGCCCATAACCAATTCTGTTCAGTATTGTGCCTACACAGTGTATCAAGGCAAAAAAGAAAAAAAAAAGGTCTAAACTGGGGTGGGGAAAAAGAAAACTCTGTTTTTTCACAAATGGCATGATATAATTCTAAGGAATTCACCAAAACATTATGAGAACTCATAAGGGATTTTACAAAGTCACAAAACACAAGATCAACAACAAAAATCAAATGCATTTCTATATACAATCAACAAACAATTGGGAAGTAAAGTACACTGAAAACTGGAAAACTCTGCATAGAAAAAAATTTTAAAACCTCAATAAATGGAGAGATATACCATTTCATGGATGGGAAGACTCAATGCTGTTAAGATGTCAATTATTTCTGAATTAATCTATATACATAATGGAACCTCAAAATCCCATCAGGCTGCATCTAAAACTCAACCTCATACCATGTTAAAGATAACTCAAAATGGATCAAAGACCTAAATGTAAAAGCTCAACGTATAAAACTTCCTGAAGAAAACATAGGAAAACCTATTTGTGAACTTGGATTAAAAAAAAGATTTCTCAGGCAGGGCACAGAAACATAAACCATCAAAGAAAAACTTGATAATTTGATTTGATAAATCAAAATTTACAATTTTTGTTCTTTGAAACACACTGTTAGAAAATAAAAGGCAAATCACATCTTGGGAGAAAATATATGAAAAACATACCTGATAAAGGACTTTTAGTGGAATATATAATGAACTTTTACAACTCAATAAGAAAATAAAATCAAGTGGTAAAATATAAGATAGGCAAAAGATTTGAACCAATACTTCACAGCCTTAAGAATGGCAAACAGCCCATGAAAATAACGCTCAACATCACTAGTCATTAAGAAAATGCAAATTAAAATACAAGAAGATACCAAAACATGGCCACTAAGACTGCAAAAATTTAAGAGACACAATATTTTTATTGGTGAAGATGCAGAGAAACAGGAATTCTCATTCTTTGCTGGTGAGAATTCACATTATATAACCACTCTGAAAACACTGTGATAATTTTTAATCAAGTTAAATATATACTTACACAACCCAGAAATCCTCTTCTAGATATTTACCTAAAACAATGAAGATACATGTCCACACAGTCTTGCACATAATGTTGACAGCTATTTTATTCACAACAGCTCCCAAAGTGGAAGCAAGCCAGACATCCATCAATCAGTGAATAAACAGTGATATAGCCATACAATGGAATCCTACACAGCAATGAAAAGGAATGAACTACTCATACATACTATATAACATGGGTGACTATCAAGAACATTATGCCATGTAGAAAAAAGTCAGGCACAGCAGACTTTAGTATCATTCCATTTATATTTAATTCTAGAAAAGGAAAGGTACATAGAGACAGAAAGCAAGTCAGTTGGTGCCAGTGGCTGGAGGAAGAGGAAAGAGACTGGATACAAAGATCCACAGAGGACCTTTTTAAGGAGATGGACATATTCTGTATCTTGACTATCATGATAGTTACATGATTATATATATTTGTAGAGACTCACCCCACTGTACACTTAAAATGGGTGAATTTTATTATGTGTCACTTGTAGCTCAGTAAAGCTGATTATATATACATACACACATGTGTACATACATATATATTTATAAGAGCATACACAAAAGCAAAAGCATTCACATTATAATGTCTAGAACTATTGCCTATGAGAAAAGGAGGCAAATGGGAGTGGAAAATGAAAATAAAAGAGAAGGAAGAAGAAAAGAGATGGGGTGGGGGGAGAGAAAGAGAGAGTAGGCAATAGAGGGACTTACATGAACCAATAATAACAATATGCCATGAACTAGGGCGTTTGGTGATTAACTTCGCCCTCTGTATCTGGGAATGAATGGGGGAGAAGTCTTTATAAACTACTGCAATATAAGAGAAAGCCCAGACATGGTACTGCGGATGGTGGGAAGAGAATATATTATTGAAAAATGGTGTGGAACACCTGTTATTCATTTAGGGAATAACATTTGACTTGTACTTCACAATACATGCAAACATTCATTCCAGGTAGGACAGGGAATTAACTGTAAAAAGCAAAACTTTAAAATTTTTATGCAAAAACATCCTCAGAGCTTTGGGTAGGGAAGGCATTCTGACACAATATGCAGAAAGAACAAACCATAAAGTAAACACTGACAATTCTGACATTATAACATTATAATTAAGACCATCTCTTTATCCAATAACAATCTAAAGATATTGAAAACCAAGCCACAGCCAGAAGATATGCAACCCATATAACCGACAAAAGATTAGTGCCCAGAATGTATAAAGAACTCATAAAATATTAAGAGACAACTAATAGAAAAAGGGATATTTTCCAGTCATGATGGCAGAGTAGATAAACGCGGTGCTCACCTCCTCTCATGACCACATCAAAATTACAACTAAACTACAGAACAACCATCATTGAGAATCACCTATGGACATGCAGAAGAAGCTGCCTGGAGACTGGTAGGAGGGGCAGAAATGCGGAATGGTCTGGTCCCACACCTGCATGTGGCTATTAAAAATCGGGAGGGATATCTCAGCTGTGGAGGTTCCCGACCCCACCCACTAGTGGAGGGAGGGGTCCCAGCCCGGGTCCCAGCCCCTCCCCAGCCCAGGGTTTCAGTGACATGGAGAGAAGTCCCCACAACTTCTGGCTGTGAAAACCAGCAGAGATTGTGGCTGAATGAGACAGAGGGGGACTGGGTTCCTAGGTGCTACTCTTAAAGGCCCCACACGTGGACTTACTCATTGATGAACTCACTCGCTCAGAGCTCCAGCGCTGGGACAACAGCTCGAATGGCACCAGGGACGTAATGGGAGGAGCTGAATTGTCTAATTTCAGAGTGAGGGCTGGAGGGGCAGCTTTCTCGCTAACAGAGGAGCTGACAGAAGCCATTGTTTCTTTGTTGAGCCCTCCCCCTTCCCGCATTCTCCAGCAAACTGGCTATCACCTTTCGTCTGCCCCACCCTAGTTATTCCCTCAGACCCCAACCACCTAACTTTCGGGCACATCCAAGCCGCTTCCACTGGCTTTTCCACACAAACTGCCTGCCTTGGCTCATGCTACAGACTTTCCTAAAATCTCTTAAAGGTTCACAAAACCCAAACAAGCAGTATCTGGTTTTAGCATGTCCTGTACCTCTGGCTGAGCAGCCCTAATCCTGGCACTAGTGACAGCTGGCCTTGGATCACAGCTTGCCCTCGTGAGGAAACTCCAAGCCCAGCACAGGTGGCGGCCTTCTCTGATTGCTTTATGGCTCATGCCAGGTGGTCCTGGGCAGGGAACAGGCTGCAGCTGAACTTGGCCTGCAGTGAGTCCTCTCCCAGGATGCCCCAGGGCCGTAAGGACCAGTGGACAGCTTCAGACTAGGCCAGGGCATCACCTGGCTGCCTTCAAGGATGACACACCCAAAAGGCAGACTGGGCAGGCACCAAAACCTACTAATGCAAACCTTGCTCTGTAGGGTCAGCTCTTGCACAACAGCTCTTCTGCTGTAGTCATGGCCAGTCTTCACAACCAATCAGCCTGAGAGTCGGTCTCTCCCACTGATGTGGAAACAGCAACCAAAGCTCAACTACAACAGGAGGGTACACACAACCCACACAAAGAACACACCTGGAACACCCTGCTCTGGTGACCAGAGAGACTGTGCCACTGGACCCCACAGGACACATCATACTACATAAGGCTACTCTATTAAGACTGGGAGACATAGAAGCCCTACCTAATACATAGAAACAAACACAGAATCAGCCAATATGGGGAGACAAAGAAACATGACCCGAGTAAAAGAAAAGAACACAGCTCCAGAAAAAAAACTAAACAAAATTGAGACAAGCAATCTACCAGATGCAGAGTTCCAAACTCTGGTTATAAGGATGCTCAGTGATCTCAGGGAGAACTTCAACAAAGAGATAGGAAACATAAAAATAGAGATAGGAAACACAAAAAAGAACCAGTCAGAAATAAAGAATACAATAACTGAAATGAAGACTACATTAGAGGGACTCAATAGAATAGATGAAGCAAAGGTTCGAATCAGCAATTTAGAAGATAAGGTAGCAGAAAATAGCCAATCAGAACAGCAAAAAGAAAAAAGAATCCACCCCCCACCCCCAAAAAATGAAGATAGTTTAAGGGGCCTCTGGGACAACATCAAGTATACCGACATTCACAGCATAGGGGTACCAGAAGGAGAAGAGAGAGAGCAAGGAATTAAAAACCTATTTAAAGAAATAATGACTGAGGAGCATTTGAGATCTTGCTCCCTGGCATGTGTCATCAGTTTGGCTCAAATAAGGTCTTATAAAAATTCTCTACAGGTTTGGATGTTTCTTGTGTCAACAGATGAAAGAGAGAGAAGGATAAAGCAAATAGGAAAAAATGTTAATAAGTGAGGAATCTAGATGAAGGGTAGACAGGAGCTCTATTCTTGTACTATTCTTGCAAGTTTTCTATTGTTTAAAATCATTTCAAAATAAACATTTAAAAACTGTAAAATAAAATATGGTGGGGAAGAGAAGAAATACCCCATCTTTGAACTAGGGAATGCTTACAAACCTACTTATTCTAGAAGTACAGTCCACTTATACATACATGGGACTTCCATGTCAGTAGGTTTGGCTCTAGAGTTTCCTGACCCTTCTTTCCTCCTGTCACCGTTCAGTGGAAAACATCGTGTCTGCAAAGAGTTTGATGAGGGTGCCCATCCAAGAGTACTGAAGAAGCGAATGCTCAAAGGACAAAAAGCCAGTTAGGTAGGGGGAGATGAGAAGATGTCCTTGAAGAATAGTTGGACAACTAAAGAATGAAGGGGTTTAGCCAAGTGACATTTGGGGTTGGGGAGATAGAGAATCTACCTAGAGGGGATGAAGTTAGTAACAGTGCTAGCTTCCTGATAAGAAAGCCTTTTGTGGTCTAGATTAGGCAGGTAAACCTTTTGGGGGGAGTGGGAGGCGGGGAAGAGTTCATGGTGTGAAAAGTGCCTGGCACGTAAAAGGAATCTCTAAATATTTGTGGAATAAACGATTAAATGACACTTTAATTAAAAACTTCTTAAAATCAAGATAAAAGTAACAGCACTTCATGGTGCAGTTTTTAATATTTGTTTCTGAAAAAGCAATCCATGCCTTCTGCACATAAGTGAATTCTTCCACTTCTTTGCTGAAAGGATAAAAATGGCCGATTAGATAAAGGCTAAATGAGTCATTTTCACATACATTATATTATACTCTTCTAATAAAGATTTTTTAATTGGTAAAAATATAAAATAAAATAAGAAATAATGACTGAAAACTTCCCTAAACTGTTGAAAAAAGTAAATACAAGCCCAGCAAGCCCAGAGTTTCAAACAAGATGAACCCAAATGGGCCCACACCAAGACACATCATAACTAAAATGACAAAGTTTAAAGACAAAGAGAGAATCTTCAAAGCAGCAAGAAAAAAGCAGTTAGTTACTCACAAGAGAGTTCCCATGAGACAATCAGCTGATTTCTCAACAGAAACTTTGCAGGCCAGAAGGGATTGGCAGGAAATATGATCACACTTCGTATTCAAAGTGATGAACAACAAGGACCTACAACCAAGATTACTCTACCCAGCAAGGCTATCATTTAGAATCAAAGGACAGATAAAGAGCTTCCCAGACAAGAAAAAGCGAAAGGAGTTCCTCACCACCAAACCAGTATTACAAGGAATGCTAGAGGGACTCCTTTAAGACAAAAAAAACACAACACCATAAATATGAATGATAAAATGGCAATAACTACATATCTATCAACATATAAATGAATTAAATGCTACAATCAAAAGATAGGATGACTGAATGGATAAGAAAACAAGACCCTCACATATGCTGCCTACAAGAGACTCACTTCAGATTTAAAGACACACAGAGACTGAGAGTGAGGGATGAGAAAAAGATATTTCATGAAAATGGAAATGAAAAGAAAAGGCTGTGGTAGCAATACTTGTATCAGACAAAATAGAAAACAAAGGTGATAACAAGATACAAAGAAGGACCAGTAATTCCACTTCTGGGTATTTATCTGAAAAAACACAAAACACTACTTTGAGGGGACATGTGCATCCATATGTTTATTGCAGCATTATTTACAATGGCCAAGATTCGGCGGTGCCCTGGGTGTCTGTCGATGGATGAATGAATAAAAAGTAAGTGGTACATATATACAATGGAATATGGCTTGGCCATAGAAGGGTCCTTGCCATCTGCGGTGGCATGGATGGGCCTGGAGGGTACCGTGTTGAGTAAAGTATGTTAGACAGATAAAGACAAATGTAATGTGTTTTCGCTTATATGTGAAATCTAAAGAACAAAATAAACAAACAAACAAAACAGAAACAAACTTACTGATACAAAGAACATTTTGATGGTTGCCAGATCGGAGGAGGGTTAGGAATGGGTGAAAAGGGAGAAGGGATTAAGAAGCACAAATTGGTTGTTACAAAGTAGTTATGGGGATGTAGTGTATAGCATAAGGAAATAGTCAATAATATTGGAATAACTATGTATGGTGTCAGATGGGTACTAGATCTATCAGGTAATAGATGGAAGGGGGCTTGGGGGGACAGGGTGAAAAAGGTGAAGGCACTAAGAAGTATAAATTGGTAGTTACAAAATAGTCATGGGGATGTAAAGTAAAGCATAGGTAATATAGTCAATAATATGGTAATTACTATGTATAATGCCAGGTGGATACTAGGCTAGTCAGGGGGATCGCTTCTTAAATTATATAAATGTCTAACCATATGCTGTACAATTGAAATAAATATGAAATAACATTGAATGTCAACTGTAATTGAAAAATTAAAAAGCAGGGGAAGTGAAGGGGAATAAGAGGTTCAAATTTCCAGGTATAAAACAAGTGAGTCATGGGAATGTAATGTACAGCATGGGGAATATAGTCAATAATATTGTGATAGCATCATATGGTGTCATATGGTTGCTGGACTTATCATGGTGATCACTTCTTTAGGTATATAAATGTTGAATAGCTATGGTGTACCCCTGAAACTAATATAATATTGTATGTTAGCTGTATTCTAATAAAAATCTTTTAAAAATAGACAATAGATATGAACATTTTCCCAGAAATAAAACAACAGTGGCCAATGGTTGCATATTCAAAGATCCACAGCCTTAATAACAATCCAGAAAATGCAAATTAAAACTACAACACGAGGGCCGGCCGAGTGGCGCGATGGTTAAGAACTGGCTTGGGATGCCAGAGGGCCCCGGTTCGGATCCCACATATGAGGGCCAGTGACACTGCCCTCCACAGCTAAGATGCTGAACAACAGCTCAACCTGGAGCTGAGTTGCCTTGAGTCCAGCGACGGCGTAGGCTACAGCCCCTGTGGCAGTGGGTTGCCGTGGGCTACCGTATGTAGCCAGCAGCCAGCGTGAGCGGCCAGCAGCCGCAGTGAGTGGCCGTCCAGAAGCCGGCGACTGATCTGCCTCGCCCGGGAAGAGCGCAATGATGGTGACAACTTGGGCCAGTGAAGCGACGTCCTCCACAACTAGACTGAAGAACAAAAGGACAGCAACTTGTCTGTTCCCCTTTCCCCAATTCCCCAATAAAAATTAAAAAAAAAAAACTACAACACGAAAATCAGTTTATACCCCCAGAAAGGCAAACATTTTTTATGTTACAAAATACCAGGTGCTGGCAAGTTTACAAAACAAGGGTAGCCTTTACGTACTGCTGCTGAGAGTGTAAGTTGTTACATTCCCTTCGGAAAGCAATTTGTCATTATCTGCTAAAGTTGCAGCTGCACACACTGTATGATTCTGCAATTCTCTGTCTAGGAAATACATACCCTAGAGGGACATGTCCTGGAACGCTGGGACGCATGCTCAGGAACATTCATAGCAGTATTGTCTGTAATGCAGAAAACAAAACAAAGAAACTGAAATCAATGTATTTCAAGGGGAAATGGATAAATAAATTGTAGCCCATTCATTTATGGAATATTATAGATCAGTTACAATTAACTAATGACAATTACATACACAACTAGATTTTTCTAAGAATGCATCCATGAAATATGGAATGCAAACAAAGTTAGTCACAGAAGAAGAAAAACCATAAGATACTGGTCACATAATGGTAAAAAATACAAAACAAAGCCATCTGGTCTAAGGATTCATAGTTAGGTCATAAAACTATAGTAAAAAGCAAGGGAGTGATGAACACAAAAATCAAAATAGTGTTTAATTTATCTTTGGAGGCTAAAAGAGGGGAATACGATCATAAAGTTCTCACAATATCTTTAAACTCGATAAGGGTATATGCCTGTTAATGATCCTTCATATCTAAAACATAGATACATAATATATTTTTTCTGTCTGACCATCTCATAATAATTTTTTTTTAAAGATTTTATTGGGTAATTGGGGGAGGGAGCAGGATTGGGGAATCGGGGAAGAGGAACAAACAAGTTGCTCTCCTTTTGTTCTTCAGTCTAGTTGTGGAGGACGTGGCTTCACTGGACCATGTCAGTGTTGAGATCATTGCGCTCTTCCCGACTGAGGCAGATCAGTCACCAGCCATTGGACAGCCGCTCATGGCAGCTCACGGCAGCTCATGCCAGCTGCCAACTGCTCACGCTGTCTGCCACCCACTCACGGTAGTTTATGGCAGCCCATTGCAGCCCCACTGAAGCCTACGCCATCACCAGCGACTCATGGCAGCCCAGCTCCATGTTGAGCTGTTGTTCACCATCTTAGCTGTAGAGGGCGCAGCGTCACTGGCCCATGTGGGATCCGAACTGGCAGCCCAGCTTCTCAGAGCTCGTGCTCCCAAGCCAACTCTTAACCAATGAGCCACTCAGCCGGCCCCATCTCAAAATAATTTTTAAATTTGCAAGCGAAAATATTTTTTTAAATGGGGGAAGTAAATAGCCATGGAATTTAGATCTATCGGAAAAGTTTTGCTTCTGTACAAAATATACCTTCAGCCCATTGTGTTACAAAGTGCTGTGGGGTTTGGAGCTTTTTCTGTAGTCATTTTTAATTTCTCATGGTGTCAACCTTTGCTTTAGGGGTCTCAACCTTTGCTTTAGGGCTACTGGCAACAGTCAGGAGAAAAGTCCAATATTTCCCTTCGTTGACATTTTCTTTTAATCAAAGTATATATCTTAGGTTTTCTTATAAGAGCAGACACTGTTTGGGTGCCCCTTTGGGTTAGAGCAGCAGTTTATTTTTCAGTGGTAAAAAGATTTGTCAGCCGTTGCACCAGCACAAAATGTCAAAGTGCCATGAGGAAAAGAAGAAGGGAAGGGGATATTGCTGCAATATTTATTTGATTATACTGTTTAATTATTAATATGTCAAAGGCCCAAATCTATACGGATTTTGTTTAATAATGTGACTGTGCTATAGCAAGAATATAGTCGTGTAGCCTATGCTATCATCATACAGAAATCATCCATTTAAACATGCTCTAAACTTTTGCTTCTTTCTTCCAGAAATGGCAATCATTGTTTTGTCCATTGTTATTGTAACCGTGAGAGAGGGGAAACGTGCATCTAATGATATATCGTATATAAAATTATTTTGAATATATAAAGGGATCTCTATGTTAGCTATCACCAATTATTGTTATCCCTATCCCCCCAGATAAAACAAGCGAGCTGGAGACAAGGCAAGTGAGTTGCCATTGGTTAGACTTTGACTCAGCATTAGAAAGCCACATATAAGTTGCTCTCCAATCTGAAACTGAGAAGGTAGGATAGTGGGTTTTCACTCTTTAAAATGAAACAAACAAACAAAAAACTCATAAAACTTTTTGCACATTGAAGTCCTGTAAATTGCTGACAAATAAAACAAACTGAGTGACTCTGACTGGAACACAAGGGATCTGGGGACAATCGACTCAGCCCTTTCCAAGACAAGAGGCTGATTATCACACCCGAAGCCCTGGCAGCCCAGAGACTCCTCCTGACCTTGAAGGTTGTTGACAGTGAGAGCGAGACATAAGTCGGGGGCTTTCCTAGCAATCAGTCTAGACCTCAAATATTACAGTGTTTTGTTGGTCCCAAACATGCAGTCACTTTCTCCAAGGCCAGTTGGCGATTCCTGGTTGACTGAGTCAGGGGAGAGTGCAGGGTCTCTAGTGCCTGGCACATAGTAGGCACTCAGTGATTATTTATCACTTAAATAAATGAGCGAGTACATGACTATTCAAGGAGCCTAATCCACTCTCCAATATGGCACCCAAGCCTAAGACCCTCCGGTAGTCAATCTGTTATGTTCACAATGAATGAATGAACATCAGAGCACGATGCCCTGTATGTCCGTTCACACTCTGGTGTTCACACAGGTGTCCTCCCATTGGAGGATGCTTTCCTTTGAGGATGCTGGATGTGCTCATTTTCCTGCATTGCCCTTTGGCCACCCCTTTGTCCTGTGCAGTTAGCTTCGAGTTATGCTCTGTGAGCCACCAGACAAAAGGGGAAGCCTGGTGCTGCTGGCCACAGCCCCCACTAGATTGCTGGGATGAACGAAGGTCTCCCTTCTACAAATAAAATAGGACATTGAGTCTGGGCATGAGGGCAGAGACATGTGGCAGGAGCTGGCTTTAAAGCCACAAACAGTTATCGACAAAGAAATCCAGTCACAACCTGGGCGGGAGAGGTGATGATGGCGAGAAAACAAGGCAAGGAAAAGGGGGGAAAAGGGGGAATAAAGGGAGAGGGGGGAATCTTGCCTCTTTTGATCATGGCGAAGGTGCCCACTGGGCGGTGGTTCAAACGCGGAGATAGGAGAGGATTCTGACATCTTTCAAGTCAGCTCTAGCCATGGAAGCTGCCTCACTGAGGAAGTTCACATGTCTCTTCTGCCTTTGAATTCACCACTTGTGCTGGCTGCCTTCGCCCCTCAAATCATAACACCCACACACATATGCACACACACAGAAACACATTCAAATGTGTACATGCATAAACATACATATAAATATGCACACACAAACACTCCTATGCAAACACATGCACACAGAAACATAGCATACACAAACACACATGTGTAAATACACATGCACCAAAACACATAAACATGTAGAGACATACATACATGTAAACATGCAAATAACACATACAAGGTCAGACAATTAAGTTCGTGAACTGATTGCAATGATGTTGCTAACCTTTTTTGATATCAGATTCAAAAAAGAATATTATTCTTTATGAATTTCGCTATGAATTTGTACCAACTGGACAAACAGGAAGTGCTGAAAAGGTTGCATGAAAAAGTTAGACAACCTGAACTTTTCACCAACAATTCATGGCTCTTGCATCAAGACAATGCACCAGCTCACACGGCACTGTCTGTGAGGAAGTTTTTAGCCAGGAAACAAATAACTGTATTGGAACACCCTCCCTATTTACATGATCTGACACCAATGACTTCTTTCTTTACCCAAAGATAAAGGAAATATCTAAAGGAAGACATTTGGATGACATTCAGGACATCAAAGGTAA
Organism: Hipposideros armiger; assembly: GCF_001890085.2. NCBI lineage: Eukaryota > Metazoa > Chordata > Mammalia > Chiroptera > Hipposideridae > Hipposideros > Hipposideros armiger. The sequence continues at coordinate 652,837 of NW_017731740.1, read as the reverse complement.
TACAATGACAGCTCTGATGGCCATTCCAGAAAAAGAGTTTCAAAATTGCTTTGAAGGGTGAACTAGGCACTGGCATTGGTGCATAGCTTCCCAAGGGGAGTACGTCTAAGGTGACCATAGTGATATTCAGCAATGAGGTATGTAGCGCTTTTTCTTGGATGAGTTCACAAACTTAATTGTCAAACTTCAAACAACACATGCACACAAATGTGCATACACATACATACATGCATACACACATATACACATACAAACATGCACATATTGTGACATTTAATGCTCAAATGGTCACACTTCATTCCAGAAAAGGAAGCAGAAAAGAAAGCCAAGTGTAGAGGAATTCCTGGATCTGATATCCTGACCACACAAATAGAAAGTGGTCCTTTGATTCTGCCGAGATCCCCCAGAGGAGCTGTGGGAAATCTTCTTCAGGAAGGAACAAGTCTTTGCAACCCTCCAAGTACAGCAGTGCTCCTGCCTGGCTGGAGCAGGGCAGTTTCTCCATCAGACTAGGGGGAGTGCAGCCCACCAGGCATAACAGTCACAGAGGGGCTCCTGAGGGTCACGTGTCCAGGACTTGCTGAGCTGGGTTCCCCACACCCCCTTCCAGGTCCAGAGAGGTCAGCTGACAGGGCTCCAGCCAGCTCGGCATCTGGTTTCCAGTCAATTCTGGGTGTTCACAGCAGTTACGTTCTATGAAGGCACCTGAACTCTGCATTCGTGACTACTGAACCACTGCTTCTAGGGGAAGTACGTACACATACACACACACACACACACACACACACACACACACACATTATAATCTTAAATCCTAAAAATAGCTCATCCTTTAGATACTAGTTTTCTGTATTTACAAAAGAGAAATCAAGGTTCAGCATGTTAAGTGGCTTGCCGAAGCCGCCCCACTGACAGGTTCCCGAGTGGGGATTCGAACCCCGTCAGCTGGCCCCACATTTGGAGCTCCTCGCAAAACTTGCTGCCTACCCTCCATCTCCGTCCTCTGCTTACCTCTGGGTGGGGCTGAAACAGAAGGGCAGAGCCCCATTGGACCTCGGCTGGGACGTGTGCGTGGGGCTGTGCAAACATTTCACCATTCTGTGCATATCTGGGAAGGACCACGGGTATTGACTTTTGGGTTGCAAATAACTTTTAGCAAGTGAGTGAAATTGCAAATACAGAGTCCAAGAATAATGAGGATGACTGTACTTGTATGTGGGGTTTCTACCTCTGATATCATCTGAAGAAAGAATTCTGCTGCAAAAAAATGGTTGGAAAACAAGTGATATACTTTATCCCTCGTTTTACATGAGGAGAGGAAGGACAAACAGGTTTTGGCTGTGTGAGCGAGTTCAGTCGTTGGTAGCAACTTTCTGGAGACTTCTGCAGTGGGGCGGGTGGAGGGGGCCAAGGCACGAGAATATATGTATGCCCCCACTGACCATCGCAGTTCTAAAGCCCAGAGAAGCTGCCCAAGACCTCACAGTGTATTAGTGGATGAGCTGATGTACAGTCAGGCCTCTTGGCCACCAGCCCACTGTATTTCCCGCTACTCTGAGCTACATTCTGTGTCATGAGATGAAAGAGGTGTGACCTTACAGCCAAGGCACTGAGTTCCCCTGACCAGGCTCCGCCACAGCCTCTGCCATGTCACCATGAACAAGGCACTTGCTTCACAAATCCCTCATAGATCAGAGGCCAAGGCCTCAGCCTAGGGCACGCTGGAAGAAACGAGAAAGTGTGGGCCCCAGAGGACTGGGGCCTGGACCACCAAGCACCTGTGAAAATCCTCCAGCCACTGAGTCTACTTTTGCTAATGAGGGCTTGAGAGGGAGCCTGAATAGGATGTAATCATGCGCATAGTTAGGGCTTTAAAAATTGAACCACACGCTCATGCAGCAAACATCTGGAATCCGTCTCTCTGGCACTGCCTGAAACACAAGAGACACTTCCGGAAACCTCGTGGTAAAGGAGCGGGAGCAGGACAGCTGTGGAGAGAAAGCAATCCCATGGTTCTTCCAAAGGGCACCAGTCACGTGGCCACAGCCTCATTCAGGACGTAGGAAGATGAATGAAGGACGCCAAGAGGCGTGTCCAGGAGACAGGCGCCAGGATGGGCAGCTGGGCTTGAGCTGACTGACAGGAACCAAGAGTTCATGCTGCTTGGGCTGGGGGCGCTTCATTTCTGAAAAGTGCTTCTTCCTTCTAACAGATTGACAGAATAACTCTTTCTTTTGGAAATACAGCAGAAGGAGAAAGAGAAGTGAAAGGATTTACCAGCAAAGAAGTGGTAAGCTGGGAGTGAGTGGAAGTTTGGTGAAATGAGTAGCTGACACATGTCACCTCAGAGCACAGAGTGGCCCCATGCACCCCAATTAAACAAGGGGAGTGAAAACTCTAGCCATGGGCAGGTCTAAGCCTCTGCATAAATTTCCTCTCCTTGTGGCTGGAAGCTGCTAACACGGGTTGGGGATCTGAGCAGCGGTTCTCAACCTTCCTAATGTCGCGAGCCCTTAATACAGTTCCTCATGTTGTGGTGACCCCCAACCATAAAATTCTTTTCGTTGCTACTCTATAACTGTAATTTTGCTACTGTTATGAATCATAATGTAAATACCTTTTTGTTTTCCGATGGTCTTAGGCAACCCCTGTGAAAGGATCATTCGATCCCCAAAGGTGTCACGACCCACAGATTGAGAACCACTGGATCTGAATGACAAAGGGAAGAATGAGTTTGCTCACCGTGCAATTCTCCCTCCATTCTTCAGCTTCCTCTGAGCTCAGGCAGGGCGCAACCATCCCTCCCTCCAGGGCGCATTCCCTGGGCTGGTTCCCTCTCTGAATGGGGCTGTTACGGACTGAATGTTTGTGGCCCCTCAACTTCATAGTTGAGGCCCTAACCCTCAACGTGATGATATTTGGAAGTGGAGCCTTTGGGAGAAAATAGACTTAGATCAGGTCATGAGAGTGGGGCCCCCAGGATGAGATTAGTGCCTTATAAGCACAGTAGGAGACAAAAGAGATGTCTCTCTCTCCTCAACACAGAAAGAAGAGGTCACATGAGCACAAGCCAAGAAGCGGGTCCTCCCTGAGATCCAAATCTTCCAGCACGTTGATCTTGGACTTCCAAGCCTTCAGAGCTGTGAGAAATAAATGTCTGTTGTTTAAGCCTCTGCCTGTGGCATTTTGTTGTAGCAGCCCAAGTTGCCTACGACAGGGATCTCTGTGCCATCTAAAATCCCCGGATTCTCTCTACAAAGCAGTTTCATTGATGCACTAAAAACAATACATCCTAAGGTTTTAAATCCACTGGTATTTAATAAAATATCCTTTTAGGCATTGCACCTTCAGCCCTCGTACCCAGCCCTAGCACCGTGCAGGTCCCATTATAGGCATGCGACAAATGTTTGTTGAACAAATGTAATAACAAGAGGCATTTCATGTCACCAGTTCTCCCAAGACCCCACACTTGAGATATTTGTGGTCAAGTAGCTCCAAAACTAGATCCCAAATGAACATGAAAGAATCACATAATAAGGTCCCTGTCAATTTAGTAACTGCCATTGTGCCCCCCAAATTCAACAGCCCGTTAGGATTCAAAATGTGTCTCATGTCACTGCATGGCACATTGAGATAGGCTGGCAGCCTTGCCTCACCTGTGCCAGGAATGGAAGGTACCTGAAGGACCCCTGCTCTGAAAATTACATTTTAATCTTCACCGCATAGTTAATTCAGAGCCAATTATTTCTCTGTCCAGAAGAGCAAATGCGCTCTTCAAAACCCTACGATGGAAAAGCATTCATGACATGCCCTTTCATTTCTAATGAGAGATCATTTGCACATGCTTTTTCCATGGGAGCATGTCATTTAAACTAGAGTGAGCTTCCTGGAAAAAAAAAAGAAAGAAAGAAAGAAAAGAAAGCAAATTAATGAGACAGACATTCAGGAAAAAAAAAAAAGATCACCAGGATATGTCCCAATGCATGCCAGAATTATCATATTCACGGGAACTGTGCTCAGAGCACCATTCTTATACTCCCCTTACCTATTACTATTTAAAATTTAGAAGACTTAATCAAAATCACTCATCAGACATTCATAGCAATCACCACAGGCTAAGCTCCCACCCACATTTGTGGGTCTCAGGTGGAAAAAGTATCCTGGAAGGCAACAGAAGCTGTGCTGGTTTATTTATGGCACACGTCTTTTTAATGGAATCGATGATTTCCTTGATGTGATTATGATCAGCTGCCTCTGGTGCCATTGTGAGTAGGTCTGCAAAGCCTAACTAGGAAAGAGAACATCCTGCAGAATATGTTGCCTTCCTAGGCCAATACCCAAAATGGTAAGAAGAAAACCGTTGCTTTACGAGTGTAAAAAGTTGGACCGAAATGAAAAATGATTATGTGACGTCAACACTCGTCTTTCACAAAGCTCGACAGGTAAAGCAAAACTACATCCTGACTCCACATCCCCAAAGAAGGCAGAGTAAGAATCAGTAAATTATTATCCTCAGAGCAACAAGCAACCATAATGCCACGGCCCTACGTGGTTATACGCATTTATACTTTTCATTGTGTTCTCCATCCCCATCTCCACCACCTGGCCCAAGCCACCATGTCCTGAACCTGGGCAGCTACACTTGGCTCTCACTGACCCCCTGACTCCATCAGTGTCGCAATTAGGGGGAGACAAGTGGTCACCTAGGAAGGAAAATAGAAGAGGGTGCCCAAAAACACAGGAACCGAGATAAATAATATTTTTTAAAAGTCTAAGTGAATGCAAACATATCCATGATGAACAAAATATCAAAATTGTAAATCAAGACACGATACACAGTGCCACATCAATTCATACTGGAGCCTGGAGCGAAGCGAAAAAGGTATACCTTTATCCACAGGTTTTTATGGAAAGTTTTAATATTAACACTGTTTCAGAACATTAGAGTGGTTCAGGGTATTGAAAGCTTGAAAAGTAGGTGGATTAAAACTTACAGTGTTATTTTAAATTTAAATAACCTGAACAGAATTTATTACAAGTTGACTTTCTTAGATATAAGAAATAAGAATGGCACAGGAGGCTGGGAGAACTCGGGTATCTGTCAAGGGCACAGGTACCAATGCCCTAGCCATAAGCCTGGGTTCCAGAGACGGGCTCCCTCCCCGGGGTGAGGAGTGGTGACAGGTAAGAAAAGAAAGACTTGAGGCTCCAGGCAACTCATGAAAACAGTGTTCAGGCACAGGGTCCAAAAAGGGGCCAAACCCCAGACACCAGAGAATTGATGAGAGGTAGGATTTGAGCAAGAAAAGAATACAGATGTTGGAACTAACACTGGATGCTGATACCCAGAACATGCGAGAACTACTAGAATAGAATAATTTCCTAACTGACATCTCTCTAACTGCTGCCTTAGCCCAGTTGGTGTCTTCTCCAGCCAGCAGCCATAGTGAGCTGGTTAAAACACAAATGAAGTCTATCATTCCCCTCCTATGGCATTCCATCTGACACAGTGAAATTCAAGTTCCTTACAATGGCCCTCAAGGCACTGCACCAGCTGACTCCCGTAAGCCTGTCTCCCACCTGTCCCGTCCTGTTCCAGTCCCACCAGCTACCTGCAGGGCCTCAGCCTCGCCAAGCACTGTCCTGCCTCAGGCCCTCACCTAGAACATGCTGCCTCCCTCACTTCCCTCAGGTCCCTGCTCACAGGCGGCCTTATCAGAGTCCTTTCCTGATTATCCTATAGAAACTGTCAGTGACCATGAGGCCCTCTCCCTGGTAGTCTGCTGCG
>NW_017731740.1:639213-641644 GCF_001890085.2 Hipposideros armiger | reverse complement strand
TAGAGCATGACCTAATTTAGCTTTTAACATACAAATGCACTGAGAAGACACTATAAAAAAATAAACAAAATATTACTGTCATCCCTGATGGTGAAATTACAAGTGATTTTTATTTTGTTCTTATTTTTACTAAGTTTTCTACCTTAAGTGTATATTACTTTTATAACCAGAAACAAAAGCTCTTATCAAGCAATAAACTGATTGAAAAGGATTTAAGATTCCTCTATGACAAAAAGAAACTCAGTCAGGATGTGTAAAAATATAATTTTTTTTCACTTCGTTTTTTTCAATCCTTTTGAATAAATTAGGGGGATCTGCTAGCTCCTATAGCTTTTTACCCAAGTAGCTTTATTTACATGTGTTTAGTCAATTTAATGCATCAATTTAGTCAATTTAATGCATTCACTCAACTACTTTTTTCTTTAGACTTTTTTGGGTTATTTTTTGCTTCTTATACTATTAGTGAACACAGAAAAAATAAAATACTTATTTTTTTAGATATTGGAATTCTGGGTGCTTTTCTTTCAAATTCCTATTACTGCTATGATAGCAGAGTTTGTGTGATTTTTTTTTTTTTTGTCATCTCAGCTTGGCTTAGCTGGTTCCATGGTAACCTCTGGAAAGCTGAAGTGCACTCTTCCCTAAGCACCCATTAATCAACCACACACAGTGAGATCTTGGAACTGGAGGCATAACTCACTGAGACCAGCCATCTGTGACCTGGACCTGTGTCCTTCATGGCTCGTGAAAACCAACAGTAAGACATAGTCATCCTGGAAGAAGACAGACAACATGTGCTGGAACCCTGGACCGGTGCCCAGCCTTTAGAAGGAAACAGGCATCAGTGTGTTTGGGGGTTCATGTCTTCTCCATTTTCAAGCTCTGCTTCAAGTTACTCTACCCTGCACAGCGCGTCCCACACTGAACANCGGGGCCCTGCTCCTCAGAACTGGCATCCCAAGCCAACTCCTAACTAACGTGGCACTCTGCCAGCCCTGCTGGGGTTTTTTTAATAGCACTGATCACATCCTTCATATGCATTTGTTACCAGTCTCTCTTGCTAGAATGTAAATTCCATGAAGCAGGGAGCATTTTGCTCATGTCTACATCCCCAACACATAGCTTTGTGCCTGCCTGTGGGGCAAATAGCAGAAGCTGGGGACGAGATACAAATGACATTTGCAGGATACCTGTCCCTGCAGGAATTACACTCAAGTTGACTAACAAGCCGTCAGGGAGTAATGGAGACAAGATGGAAGCCAGGACAAGGAGAAGGTGCCAAGTTCCCAGGCCTAGGAGTGGAGGAATGAAGGGCACCCTTGGACAAGCTCCACCATGATATCTATTTCCATCGCTGCGTGAGCAGGGCTGACTCTACCCTGCACAGCGCGTCCCACACTGAACACCACCCTCCTTCCAGGCACTTGACACAGGCCCAGGACAAATGTGCCAGGCAGTACAGAGAGCAAAGTGCTAACTGGAGCGATGTAATTCTTCAAACATAATCCCACCAGAACTTCCACAGGCCTGGCTAAGCCTCTCCATCCAGCCCTGCCTGTTCTCAGCTTCCACTTTGTCATTTCTCGCTGAATATATATTGTTAAAGAAAAAAGAAAAAGTAAGCAGAATAAAAAATGCAATTGCTCTAACTTGTATTTTCTTCTTTTCATTCCCACTGACAGCCTGATATTTTATCAAGCACTGCGAGGCATCAGGTGGTGCCTACCCTAAAAATCGTGAGCAGTTCTGTACTCTCAGGCCCTAACATTCATAAAATTTATGAAACCATGATTAAGATGGTCACCGAGTGGTGGTTCTGGGAAACGTGCTGTGCTGTCCCCAAGGATGGAAAGCAACAAGGAGACTGGAGCTCATGTTATTCCTTTCTTGACAGTGTGCTTATTTTCTCTGTCAACCTAAAAGTGAGACTTGACTCTGGGCATGGAGAAAAATAAGGCAGTGGTGTTCTGAGAACCTGGAACACACCAGAACTAAGATCAACTGATGACTGGCTTTGATAATGGAAGCTGTGGTTTTGGACTCAGACTTTCTGGTTATATTTATCCTGGGCTATTACCTGGTATTCTTTCCCAGATAAATACTAGGCTGGAAAAGGACCCAGCCTTACTAAGAGAAATTTCCCCACCACTGAAAGCAGATCTGACAAATCTGGTATGACAAAGACATAAGCATCAAGCTATTGCTATCAAGGATGGTATTTCACTAAACTTAATGTTAAAGCAGAAGAAAAAAAAACCCAATGAAACTTGAAATTCACAATATAAATAGATACAGTATTTCAGGTAGACAGTGAAATGGATTATCTGTCTTAGAGCTGGGTTGATGGTGGTGCCATTGGCTTGTCTGCAGTGTCTCCTCAGGGGCTATCCTAGGACTCAAAAGAGTGGAGGGACCATGGTAGGAGAGGAGA
>NW_017731740.1:634673-635478 GCF_001890085.2 Hipposideros armiger | reverse complement strand
AATTAGCCTGAAATAGAGGAGCAATAGTTGGACTAACAGAAAGAAAAAAGAAAAAATAGAAGACAAAAACAAGAGAATAAAATAACTCCCAGTTATGTCCAGTCGAACAGAATTAAGGTGAGCTACAGATATTTTCAAACAAACAAAAGCAGAGAATTTATCACTAGCAGACTAGCACTGTAAAAAATACAACTTCTGCAGGCAGAAAAAAAATTATCCCAGGTAAATTCACAGTTGCAGAAAGAATGAAGCACATTGAAAAGGGTAAATATGTGCATAAAAATGAATACGTTTTAAATATTGTAAAACAAAACAAAAAAGTTTTGTGAGATATAAATAAAGAGAGATTTAAAACATACAACAATAATGGCATATGAGTTGGAAAGGGGTTAAATTTAGGAAACTGTTATAAGGACCTTGTTTTATCCAAAAGAGCTGAAAGTATCAGTCATTAATTAGGGTTTGAGAAGTTAAGAATTATGTTGTCAAACCTATGATAACTATCAAAACATAAAGAAAAGAATTTTAAAATTAAAAACAAACAAAAAAACCAATAAAAAATGTCAACTTTCAAGTTAAGAGGAGGACATCTTTCAAGCATCTTCCCTGAGAAATTTACTGGCAACTCAAGCAAAGATTAAGGCATGAACTCATTCACTGTAGTGATATTTACAATAACAAATGTTGGAATCACATGATCAGCAATAGGAAAATCCCTGCCTGTGAGGAACTACTATGTAGACATTTAAAATGATGTCTTCAGGGCCAGCCATGTGGCGCATTGGTTAAGAGTTGGCTTGGGAGC
>NW_017731740.1:631543-632395 GCF_001890085.2 Hipposideros armiger | reverse complement strand
ACATGACAGATTGCACATGCCCAGGCATATGCAACATAGAGTAACAAAGAGAGAGGTGTTGACCCTCCTTCAACTCGCCACAGACCACCACACAGCTTTGGCACCAGGAGGGTCCCCGTGAATTAGGGGCAGTGCCTAGAGAAAGATGTGATGGTATTAGTGGAAGACCATAAGGCCCAGGAAAAGTAGTGGGACATCAGATGTGCCCAGGGGGACACTGCCCGCCCAAAATAGGAACAGTACTCCAAGGAGTAGCCTTATTCAAGGGCAAGTGAGGCATGCCCCAGGGAGTGCCTGAGATGCGTGGGGAGAACCTTGCACCGAAATGCAGGTCACTGGGGGAGCAGAGGGGCCCAGGGGCATTAGTAGGAGACAATAAAATTTGAGTTATGACTCATAATGTAACCCCATTAGACACACAGGCTGGCGACAGCCAGGAAAATGCAGGCCACGAGACGGTATCTGAGGCTGTAATTATCAGCCCATTTATTTCCACCGATGACAGGGACAGAAGCACAATAATTGGAGGAGAGTTGTGCAAAGACTCAGACAAATTGTGTTCCAGTCTATTCTATATTTTATAGGGAACGCTTACAACCGGATGAACTCTGGGACAGACTATGGCTCGTTACTTTTGACAGGCTGGGCCAGCAAACATGTACCGTCAAGTGATTCATCACCATTCAGACCCAGATCGTAAATCTTTATTTTCCAAAAGCAATGCTTTGGATTCAAGGCAGGCCATAGTGTTTATCCTTTTTCGTCGGCAGTCAGAAGAATAACCTCTTGACCTCTTTCCCTATGGATTTTATCGTTTCTCTGGGGAGCATTTTACGCACTTTCCTGTGACTT
>NW_017731740.1:627975-628753 GCF_001890085.2 Hipposideros armiger | reverse complement strand
TGCCACCTCACACCTGCACCTCTCCCCCAGAACCCCACTGCGTGACACCCTGTACATCCACCACCTCATCGCCTCAGGCAAAGCTGTGCCCTGTGCCAGCAGCAAGCTCTTTCCTGGCTAACTCCACACAGCTGTAGGGGTCTGGACCGCAGACCGTCCCCCATTCACCTGTCCTCCACAGAATTTCGCTGACATGTTGAACCTCTGTTTATGGGTCCTGGACCCCGAGCTTCTTACAGACAGAATCCATCCGTGCCCCTCTGGCACCTAGCACTGTGCCTGGCCTGTGATGGTTTTCTAGAAATGGCTGAACTGATTGAAATAGGCAGAGTAGCGTGGAGAGATCAGGGGATCACAGAGCCAACTGAGAATGAGACTCTAGGCGTGGGGCAAGAATCATCCGGATAAGGCTGGCAGAGGCAAGAAGAAAGGGGACGGGCCATGGCGACTTGTCAGGCTGGGTTGTGAAGACCTTGCAGCTTCTCTCTAGCTTTCTTGGATCTCTGACCCAGCCTGTACGCCTGAAGCAGCCAGCGCTGGAGAGGACACATGGGGAGAGAGAGGAACACGAGACAGAGAAGTCTAGGAGGCCACCACTGGTCCAGCTCCCACACTTTAGTCATCCCAGCTGAGGCCCCAGAGAATGCAGAGCAGAAATGGGTCATCTGTTGACCTCTGTCCAATGTACGTTTGTGACTATTATGGGCTACACTGTGTCCATCCTGAATTCATAAGTTGAAGTCCAAAGCCCCAGTCGCTCAGAATGTGACTGGCTTTG
>NW_017731740.1:619662-624766 GCF_001890085.2 Hipposideros armiger | reverse complement strand
AAGACCAACCGAGTAAATAATAACAACAATAATGAATGAATGAATTTCAAGTCTAATTAAAAAGGTCTTGTGATGCACACTAGATGGCAGCATCTCGCATCATTTTCAGGACGGGTAAGAGCCCCAGTGGCACTCCTCCATTGAGGGTCTGTATAGACCAGGCCTTACGCTAGGGCTTGAATTTATTCTTTTATTTAAGCCTCACAACCGCTCAATACCATAGATTAAGATCTCCTAGCACAAAGGATCAAATCCTGAGTTGCAGACACCAAAAGCCACCAACCATCCTGTTGCCAGAGCAGGCATGGAAAGAGGTTTCGTTTGGCTGCCTTGCCTGTCACTAAACGCGCCCCCAGGGGATGCCTTGATTCCTAGAAGCCTCTAAATTAAGGTTTCTCTGAGCTAAGAAGGCAAGGCAGGAACAGAAGCTTCCCCTGGGCTTTAGAATAGGCCGGCAACACCTCGCACCCCCCTTCTTTCCTGGCCCCTGACTTCCACTTAGCTGAGCCAGCCCTGGGCACAATGGTGACAGCCCATACCTGCCAGTACCCAAGATCCCTCTTTCCAGGACCTGTCATTTAATAGCAAATAGTTACTGAGCACCTACTCCGCACCAGGCATTATGCCCCAAACGCCAAGCTCCAAGCCCATGTGCCTGTACCCCTACACGATCCAATCCATCCCCACCCACCTCCAGATTCCTCAGGGCTCCTGCGTGGTGTCCCCAGGCCTGATCACTCACAGCTTGGCCTTGTCGTCTCTCTCCCCAACCCAAAGGGGATTGTCCCAGCTGTACCCAGTGCTTGAGAAAGCATCGAGGGGGTCTCTGCTCAGCAGTAATCAGCAAATGTCTCCCCAGGTAACGGCGAGTTGGAATTTTAACACATCTAAACTGTGGTTGGGTTTTAAAGGTTAATGCTGTAGGCTTTTAGAAGAGGAATTCGGGGGTGGGATGGTGCTATGGCTTTAAATCCTACCACATGGCAGAGAGTCTTGCACAGAGGATTGTCCTGGCCCTGTGCATTGAATCTGTGGGCAACGTGGTCCTGCAGCCATTCTACCCGATGCAGGTCTCTCTGATGACCGAGACTTGCTTGAACCTCATAAGTACCACCACATACAGGCAACAAAGAGAAATAAAGGAACAGCAACAATATCAATTGCTAATGTGTAGTCAGTGTTTTATATGGATTGACTCCTTTAACTCGCGCAACAACTGAGTGAGGCAGACACATTCATTATCCCCGTTTTTCCGATGAGGACACTGAGGCCAGAGAATTCATTTTCCCAGCATCACAAAGTGGTGGGGCTAAGCCTCCAACCAGAGCTTGTGCTCCTGACCTTATTCTACTGCCCCCTCAGTTTTACCCAAAACTTCAAACCAACATGCAATGTGAACTTCATCTGACCTTCTTATGGAAAGCTGTTCCTCTTTCTCCTTCTCCNGGGGGGGAAGAAAACAGTGCTTTTCTTGTGGCTCCGGCCAGAGCCTCGGCAATGCAGGCCTGATGCAGAAGATCTAATTTGCAATGCCACAAAGTATGCACTGGTTCAAATTTCCTTGGCTCCTCACTTTTTGTTCCAAGTCAGAAGCCGCTGACGCTGGTGATGATCCCCAGCCGGGCCACTGGATCACACGGAGAGAGGGACCTCTAGTGCCCAGCGACTTCTCTGCCTCTCAGCAGCACTGTTTACTCCTGTATTTAGCTATTTCTCTGTGATTATTACAGCACTGTTTCTCTAAGAAAGCCTTGATTTAAATGTGTAAAGGAAGCATGTGTCTCTCCCTGCTGGGATAACTTGCACACATTTCAGAATGGCAAAAGAGAAGCTGTAAGATGCAATATTAAGGAAAGCCGGAAGTAACCAAAAAAATGTACTAAGGGCCTGTTAAATCTTCAGCCCTGGGATGGGTACTGAAAGTAATTTCAAGAAGCCTAAGATATGCAAAAGGCTATTAAAAGACCAGTAGTGCATGAGTCCTGAACAAATAATGAGGTTATTAAGTGTGTATCCCCCACTGATGTATTCAACAAACATTTGTGCAATACATCCACTAGGCCCCAGGCTACAGAGATGAAAGACACAGACCCTACTGTCAGGTCCATAGATGATCGGGGAAAGCAGGCACATTATAAGAATTCAAACCACAGCACTTCTAGCCAGGGCTTCAAAGGTGCACAGGAGTCAGACAGAGAAAATGGGGAAGGATATTCTAGCCCTTGGGAAGTGTGAGTCCTGACTGAGCAAGCTGCAGCTGGGAAAGCACAGGTGATACTCAGGTCTGGCTGAAGCGAAGTTTCCTACAGGGCACGACTGGAAGGGAGGTTAGCGCATGCGTCCTGCTTCTCCTACGAGGCGCTGATTACCATTCGTCGATTCGTTCAACTGACTTGCTGAGCGCTGTCTGTTATCAGGCCCTGGGTCCTGCAAAGAGTCCACCAAGAGGAGCAAGACACCATCTGAACCCCCAGAAACTCAGTCTCCTGGTGGGAGGAGACGGGTCAACAACCACCTACTATACCATGAGATAAGCACAGCCAGGGAGCTTATGCACGGGGACCAGAGGATTGAAGGAGCGACTGGCTTCATCGGAGCCAAGGATTCACAGAGGAGGCCGCGTTTGCGATGAGCCCTGAAGATAAATAGCAGTGCCTGAAGTGGACAAGAGGAGGAAGAGAGGGAGAGGCGGCCAGCCTGGGGGGAGGCTGGCCTCTGCAACCACCACTCCATACAGTTCCATCCGATCAGAATCCAGCTCAGGCGTCTGGGGTCTTTCTCGAAGACAAGTGACAGAACTATGGCATTACAGGGGGACCAAGACAGGGTGTCCTGAGGGGCCCTGATCTGAAGGCCTATTGGGGGGACTCTGGAGGAGGGGGCAGGGAAGTTACATGGTCAGCTTTTCACTCTTAAATAATAACTGGAGATTGTATGAAAGATGAATCGAAGGGGCACAGCCGTCCAGTTTGTATTGATCACAGTTATAGACTGTTGAGGGATTTCTGAAATCGATTTGGGGGAATTTGCCCAGAAGATCTGAAATCAATTTTGTTTGAGCTAAAATTTCTTCCTATTATTTCCTCGAATTCATCATAACAGTAGTAACGGTGCAATAGCATATGCAAGGCCTGGTTCTAAGAACCTGACCTGAGAACCCATGAGAGAGAGGCTCCCCCTTTCACAGATAAAGAAATGGAGGCTCTAGAAGCTAGATAATTAGCTGAAGTTCATATTGCTACTGAGTAGGAGATGGATTTTTCAGACTCCTAAGCACATGTTTTGAACCCCATATAATCATATCGATGCTAATGCAGTGTTAGCTCTCTGAACAAAGCATGAACCAGAAGAACCCAAGAAGGCAACTGAAAGGCTGACCTGGAGGCAAAACTCGCTCAGTGGGATTCTTCCCATCTTCTCTGATCATATCCCATCAGCTATCATCACATCTGGTTCTGGTGCCAACAGGGGGCGCTAAACCAAGAGGGGATTCTGGAATGTTCCAATGAGAGCAAGGAGTTTCCTTTAACATGGCTTCCATCAAACATGTACCATTTGAGCTAGCCTTAATCCTTATCCATAGTCTGCTCCCACATGGCAGCTGGCATCACAATGTTTATCACATCCATCCATCGCATCAGCTTTACTTTACAATTGGAAGTCTCTCAAAGCCTGATAGCTGAGCCCTGAAAATGCTCTTTCAAGGGCTAAAGATCTCTAGAGAAATTCTGGTAACTTCAAAGCACTTCCACTGACTTCTGTATTATATTCTCTCCAGAAATCAACGGAAAAGAGAGAACCCATTCTTGCCCTACTTAATAAGTGTTCTGGATAGAAGACCTCGCACTGAGGTTGGCGAGCCAGATTCCATCACTGTGATATTCTATTACTTTGCAACAAAAACAATTTCCTCTGTTTTATCCCCCCTCTCTGCCCCTTCTGCTCCCTTCTTCCTTCCTTGTAGCTTTTAGTTTTCCTGGCTTATGTCTCTCTCCTGGAGGACTTTTAGTACCAGCAGTACCTGCAGATTGCTAGCAACATAGCCAACCGTTGCCATTGACCAAAACCATTTCCGCGGGGTCAGCCTTCAGTGTGCAAATATGCTCAGTCCTTCTCAGAACCTTCTTTCCCACTGTAACACCACTTGGTGCATAAATCCTACATCTAGCAATCACTTTCCACCTTGAGCAGCTAGTTTCTATTTGAACAGGCAGCTGGAGGTAGTCAAAGCATGACTTAAATGATCGTTTGCTATTGTAAAGCTCCTTTCATCCACAAGCTTACCATTAATCACACTGGGAAAATAATAGAATGGTAAAAAGTGACTGCTGGTATTAATAAAATCATGTCAGCTGAGGACAGAACCAACCAAACACAGCCACTGGGAACTGTTGTATTGCCTTATTATCTCTGAGTGATCGTCCAACTGCCAGATCCGAGCTCTGTGCTCACAAACAAAAGGTTACACTCAGAGGGACACCCTAGACACCAAGAAGACTGGCAGCGGGGTACAGATGTGGTTACCTCTCCAGACTTTGTAACTCAATATCACAGAGGGCTTATATGTTAACCAAAATGTCCACTTATTACTATGCAATGAAATGCAAGGGTTTTTGTGTGTTTTTGTTTTTGTTTGATATCCAGAATGAAAAACTACTAAAACTGTAAGTCAAGTTGTTGTGTGACTGACATTACTGGAAGGGAAGTGAGGACTGTGGTTTAGCTACTCCAGCTGGACTCGTCACCCTTCTCCACTGTCACACTCACAAATCCTGGCAGATCCTCCCGTGTGCCAGGGTGCAGGATTGTTCTAGGTGCCGGGATAGAGAAGTTGGCAGATCAAGTCCCTGCCTCCTTCGAGTTCCTACTGAGAGGAAAGGCAAAAAGCAAACAGATAAGTACATAATACAATGTTAAGGAGTGAAAAGTGTTAAGAAATAAAAATAAAGCAAGGAAGGAGAGAGAAGACAGGGGGGCTTAGGAAGGGACATCCAACCAGAGAACGGAGTGAAAAGGAGATAAGCTATGTGCGCATCCAGAGCAAGGACCAGCCCGGCAGTGGGCAGGAAAATGATGCTCGGGCCATTGCACAGATGAGGAAAAC
>NW_017731740.1:615166-617952 GCF_001890085.2 Hipposideros armiger | reverse complement strand
CTCTCTCTCTCTCTCTCTCTCTCTCTCTCTCTCTCTCACACACACACACACACACACACACACACACACACACACACACACACACACACACACCCTGCCCTTCTACTAGAGGTGCCCAGCCCCAATACCTCCTGCTTTAGGCTGTCAGCCAGTGACAGTTGGTCCAACTTTTAGCTCTCAGCTGGAGAACGAAAGCACGAGGCCTGGGAGTTAGCTGTTGCTCTTACACAAACAACATGTGTGTGTGCCTATGGGTGTGTTCACATGGAGACACAGATAAGATCGTGGTACTTCCTGGTGACACCTGGATTTGAACGTCCCTCATACTCTCCTAGGAAATATAAGTTGTACTTTCATGGCTCCTACCACACTTTCTGCATCCACCTTCGTCAAGGTCAGCATTCGGAAGGTTCCTTGAATGCTGGGGACACTGTTGATTCACAGGGCCTCCAAGGAGTATAAGCTCAAGAATGAGGACTCTATCCTAGTCATGTGTGATCTTCATGCTGACTCTCATACAGTGGTGCTCAGTAAATGTTAGCTGGCACCAAATAAAGTGTGAGCACACCTAGGGAGATGAGAGGGTGGGCTCAGGAAAGACTGGGTCTCTCTTGGTTCCTGCCACCTCACTGCCTGGAATGGTGCCCCTTCATCTCGTCGCTCCCTTGCTGGTCCTCTGGGGGCCTCCAAGCTGGTCCTCTCTCACTGCTCCCCAATAGAACGGGACGGGGTGTGAGAAAGCACACCCAGGGCCAAAGCCATCATGAGTAAAATCAGACAGGAAGAAAACTATACTGCACTGCAGGAGAGCCAGCCCAGCTTGGATTAACACGACGCCAGTAAGGCTCCTCAAGACCTTGAGTGAGAAACAGGCCACTCTTGTAGAAAACATGAGAAAAAGAGCAGTGACCTCCGACACAGAAAAGTAATTCATTAGAGCCCCCAGGTCACAGGTTTGCAGAAAAGAACTCGCCTGGCTAAATAATTATGATCAACAGTGAAGACATCTTCTTTGCTTCATTATGTAAGAGGGAGGGAGAGAGAGAAAGGAGAGGGGAAGAGAGGGGGAAAGTTAATCAGTGCGTTGAGCATTAGGGAGAGGGGACTTATTTTTCAGATTAACAGCTTATGAACAAAAGTAAATAAATAGCCAACATTTGGGATCATCCAAGTCTTGATTATAGGTTAAATTCCCTTGCCTGAAAAATAAAATGTAAAAGAGAAAGGGCAAATATGTGCTGATCTGGTCAGATTTGCCCATGATTTTTCTGTCTGTCGAGTAGTTTGTAACTGGCTAGATTTGTTGGCGTGACTTGCCCACCCTCACTGCCTGGACTCCTGCTTCTTTGAGGGGGCTTTGCCACAGCTGTCATTTCCTATTCGTTTGTGTGATTCTATGAATATTATTTGTCTCCACACTGGATTTTAAGCTCCAAAAAAGGCAGTTGCTGAATATGATCTTGCTCAACATTGTATTCCCGACACTAAGCATTGGGATAAAACAGACCGACAGCCTGGACACAAAATGCATGCGTTTCTGTGTGCCAACTCTAGACAGGTTCAGGGGGACGGCCTGCCACTGCTTGTCATTAACTACGCCACAGCAAACGACACCGTTCTTCTGACGTCACACCAGGAAGCAAATCTAAACTCATCACAGCCTCACCTCAAGCACTTCAAAAGTTCTTTGGAAATAAACAATGACAGATGTTACCTGGCAACGTTACTGTCACGTGAGGGGGAGACTGGGCCTTTTTGCTGCTGCCACCTTTCCACCCTCCACCCTGTTACTGATACTCAGAGGAACCTGGGTTTTCAAACTGTCCATTCTTATTTTCTGAAGAAGAGTCTGTGAAACCAAGAGGAAGATCAAGGCTAACTAAGAGTCACACTTAATTCAAAACATCATTTGAATTGTTAATTTCTACTGGCTCCTCCAGGGAACATTTCCGTGGACATCTACACAACAATATAACCGTTTGATTTAGTGTATTTATTTTCTTTTCTTAATTTGCTCCTATGGTTATCGTCTAGGTGTTCGTGTGGCATTTTATTTAATTTCATGCTTGTTTTTATTTATTACATCTTCGGCAATGTCTTATCTCTGAACAAGGTTATAAACACCTCAAAGGCTGGAACCCGCTCCTAGCAAGATACCTTGTAAGTAATTTTAGTTGATTGATCTGGCTGCTTATCTTTGAGAAACACGGCAATCAGTAAAAAAGGAAAGAGGAATGCAAAGAAAGAGTGCTGACAGGGACAACTCTCTCCAGGTAACAGTGCACTGACTCCTCAAATTAAAGCCAATTTACAGTGGCCAGAAAGTCGTCTTCCCTCATTCAAGTTTACACAGTAAATATTCTCCTTGTGATTATAGCCCTAGGTTGCCTATTAGCTCCAAAGAGGCTACCGATGAACCCTGATTCTGACTCACAGTTGCAAGATTTTGCCCTCCTGGTTGGCAGGAGATGTGTTAGTCATGCTGCTTCCATCTTTGTTGGCACCTGGCTGACAGGTGAGATGGTTTCCTGAAACTTCTTGAATGAACAAATCACTGTGGGCATCTCAGACTTCAATAATGAAGTCCAAAAAGGCGACACTGCTGCCTATGTTCCCTGCTGTGAATTCAAGGCTAAGCCAGCTTCTAAAGGCGGAGGGGGGGCGGGGCATAATTTTCTAGTGCTCAGCTAGCTTCTTTTCTAAGCTTAAATCTTAAGCATTCATCCAGAAGCACAAAAAGCAATAAGAGTATTCTTAGTAACATGATGAAGGGTACACCTGGAAGC
>NW_017731740.1:612776-613736 GCF_001890085.2 Hipposideros armiger | reverse complement strand
CTTGCCTGATTTCACTGAGCATATGTTTTTAAGGCTTATGGACATTGTAGCATGTATCAGTACTTCGTTCCTATTTGTGGCTGAGTAATATTTCAATGCATGGGTATACCACCTTTTCTTATCCATTCACCAGTGAACAGACATTTAAGTTGTTTCCACTTTTTAGCTATTATGAATAATGCTGCTATGAGTATTTGTGTGTAAGACTTTGTGTGGATGTATGTTTTCATTTCTCTTGGGTATATACTATGAAATAGAATTGCTGAGTTATAGGGTAGATCTATGTTTGACTTTCTAAGAAACTGACTTTTCCAAAGTGGCTGCACCATTTTATATTCTCATTAGCATCCTAGTCAACACTCGTCTTTTTCATTATCTCCATTCTAATGAGTGTGAATATGTGTGTTTTAAAGTTGACTTTACCAATTTGTACTCTCATCAAAGGTGTGTGTATAATAGTACCTGTTTCTCCACATCCTCACCAACAATAGCTCTTATCAATCTATTTAATTTTTGCTTTGTGAATATGTGGGTCAAATTCTCTCTTTATTATTTTAATTTGCATTTTCCTGATACTAGTGACACTGAGCATCTCTTCATGTGCTGATGGGCCAATTTGTATTTCTTCTTCTGTGAATTGCCTGTTACATATTTACCTTTTTTTATTGAATTGGCATTTATAGTGATTCTGTATGTAATGTGGGTACTATTCATTTGCTGCTATATATGTAGTACATCTTAGTCTGCTGTTTGTCTCAACCTTTTTTATGCAAAAATGTTTAATTTTCACTAGGTAAATCTTTCAGTTTTCTTCACTATAGATTTTGGGTGAGATGTCTTTCTTAAAAGCTTCTCCTACTCCCAAGATTATAAAAAACATTCCCTTATATTTTCTTCTAATACTTCTATAGTTTTATTTTTATGCTAAACTCTTCAACAAAATTGCAAATCAGTCTTACA
>NW_017731740.1:610848-611803 GCF_001890085.2 Hipposideros armiger | reverse complement strand
AGAGAGAGCGCAGACAGACAGAAATGAGCTTCTCCAAACTTCATAAAAACTACAGTATCATTCTGCACATGACAACACGTGATTCTCTTTCGTGAATTCTGACCTGTACAATTAACAAGTACTTTCGATCCCTTTGTGACTGACTGATGCAAGTCCAGTGTCTTTGTACCACTCAAGACCAACAGCTGACCCTGAACCTGCTTGCTGTGACTATTAGAGAGGGCTAACCCAATTTTTAAAATTAATAAGTGCTCCTTGCAAAAAGATAGGTTAGGTAATATATACATGTATGTAAAAAAGTAAAAGCACACCTGCATGCTCCTTATGAAACGGGGTCTTGGGAGCACCACTTACAATGTATTCTATGTGAATGGTGCCCCCAAAACTGAACAAGGACCCATGGACCCAGAGATAACAGTGTTGTCTAGGTTCCTCCATACTTTCTATACCATTATGAACAGAGCCCTTCCTCATTCTTAACATCTGCACAAGACATCACAATACGGAAGTGCCCTAATCTTGCCACTCCCATGCTAATAAGCATTGGTTGTTCCCAATTGTTCCCCATTAAAAGTAATGAGGCAGTGAACTTCCTTGAACATTCATATTTGCACTCTTATCCAAGTATTTCTATTGGCTCCATTCACAGAAGTAGAACTGCTGGCTAAGCGTCTGCACATTTTATATTTTGATGTCTATTGCCAAACTGCCCTCCAAAAAGGCTGCAGCACTTTATATTTCCACCACCAATGATGAAATGTACAGACAACTTTGAAAGGTACGTTTCACATTTCACATAAACCACTGAAGACATCCAGGGGCGGGCTGGAAGGGTCTACATCCACTCTGCCTCCACCTCAACTCCAGACGCCCTTGAACCCATAAAAGTGAAACTGCCTCCTCATCTGGGAGAGCTGAGCCAGAGGCAAGGACTGGCTGAGGCCCCAACAGACAC
>NW_017731740.1:609505-610550 GCF_001890085.2 Hipposideros armiger | reverse complement strand
ATTCAAGTGTGATGGTTAATTTTCTGTGTCGACTTGACTGGGCCACAGGGTGCCCAGATTAAACATGGTGTCTGGCTGCCTCTGGATGGTCTTTCCAAAGGAGACTGGCATTTAAATGAACGGGCGGACTCAGTAGATGACCCTCTCCAATGTGGGAGGGCATCATCCAATCAGCTGAGGGCACAAATAGAACAAAAGGTGGAGGAAGGGAGATTCCGCGCTCTCTCTGCCTCACTGCATAGCTGGGACATCGGTCTCCTGTCCTGGGACCGGGACTGACACCATCAGCTCCCCCAGTGTCATTCACCGGCCCTCAGGCGCTCAGACTCAGGCTGAATTACACCACCGGCTTTCCTAGGTCTCCAGCTTACACATGAAGCTCGTGGGACCTCTCAGCCTCCAGAATTGTGTATACCAATTCCTCATAACAACCTTGTTGTATATACACTGATATATACCTTTCCTATATATCTATGTCCTAGTGCCTCTGTGTCTCTGGAGAACCCTAATACGTCAAGCATGGTTCACGTGCTGTTTAAGGAGTTGGAAAGGTTCAACACAATCAGGCAAACCAAATCTGTAGTTGCAGTTTAAGTGGAGACAATTTATTTAAATTCACAATAAATGTTTAAAGGCTCAAGAAAAAAACAGTGTTCCCTTTTTTCCTTCCTGGATAATTCAGTCAAAAAAAGGACCAGGCGAGGCCAAGAGTGAGGACGTTGGCCAAGCAAAGTCGGGAGATGGGTTACCTGTGAGATGACTGCGGAGCTACATAAGTGCAGGAAAGACAGCGGCGGCCAGGCTTTCCCTGCTGAGAAGGGAGCTACAAACACGGGAAGAGGGAAAGCGAGGATGTGCTACTAGACGCGAATTGGGAATATTGATGTGAACTTCTGATTTTCAGTAACTACTATAAATATAAGTGTCAATGCAAATGTATGAATGCATATTTATACTTACACACACAAATATATTTCATAACCTTGAGAGGCCTGGGAGCAACAACCACCCCAGTAGCAATGAGCATACTTTCCATAAATAACCA
>NW_017731740.1:603887-604990 GCF_001890085.2 Hipposideros armiger | reverse complement strand
AGAAATGAGTCGGACCGAGAAAGACAAGTACTGTATGATATCTCCTATATGTGGAATCTAAAAAATAAAATGAACTTGTAAAGCAGAGAGTAGAATGGTGGTTACTGGGGGTTTGGCGGTGGGGAATGGGAGAGACAGTGTTTAAGGGTACATACTTGCCCCAGTAGATAAGTAAGTCCTGTAGACCTAATACACAGCATAGTGATTACAGACAAAACTGTATCATAAACATGAAACTTGCTGAAAGAATAGATCTTAATTGCTCCCACCACTAGACGAAACAATAATTAGGTGACATGATAGAGATGTCAGCTAAGGATACAACGCAATCATATTGCAACATAAATGTACCAAATCAATATGCTGTACACCTTAAACTTTCACGATGATGGATGTCAAATGCATCACAATAAGAAAAAAAAAAAAGACGACTTTCCCCCAGTCACCCTTACCTGCTCCAACTTCTGCTGCCGTTTTAATAGTTCTATTTCCAAGTCAGATTTCTTCTTTTGTGCTTCTTCTTCCTTCTGCTTTATTACTTGATCTCGTTTTCTCTTTTCCATCACTTTCTGCAGTTCTGGCTTATTCTGAGGGGCTAAACCCCTGAAAAAAAAAGCATTAACAAAATTGAAATGCTTTAATCTAATGGACACATCATTCATGAACAGAAATTTAGCTTAAGGCATCGGCCACAGAAAAGGGGTCTACTGAATTAGCATGACGTGATGCCTACTACCAGTTAGTTAACAGCCAACACTGGTGGCCTCAGGAATCCACGAGCATGAAAGAAAGGACAAGAGCACCTTCCAAGAGTAAGCAAAATTCATTCATTCGATAAAAATGTATCGAGCACCTCTTGTGTGCCAGACACTAGGCTACGCGAAGGAGGTTAGTGAGGGTGGTATGGGCTGGGGAAGGTGGGGAACAGCATGCTTATTTGACAGGTGTGGTGATCACCCATGATGGAGATGGAGATGAGATGACAGAGATGGAGATGGCAATGAGATGGTGATGGAGATGGAGATGAGATGAAGATGATGGAGGTGATGGAGATGAGGTGGGGATGATGGAGATGAGATGGAGATGATGGAGGTGATGGAGAT
>NW_017731740.1:602666-603875 GCF_001890085.2 Hipposideros armiger | reverse complement strand
TCAGTCTTGGCTGACACGAGACAAGAGGACATAACTGATTTGAGGGGAAGGCTGTCAAGGAGGACAGTCACTAAAGGGAGACCCTAGAACCACCTTCCAAATCCTTGAACTGAACACAGCCCCGTGCCCCTCCCCGCCACTTTCAGTTCCAGACATCCATCTTAAACAGATCAGACAAACACAACTGCATGGTCCAAGCATGTGGTGATTTTTATTAAGAATAACTTTGGTTCTAAGAATTCCACCCTCAATTCTGTAATACTTTCTGTTAAAAACAATTATACAAGAGCAAATACAAAAAATATTAAATTATGAAAACAAATCCATTAAGGCTCCCTTTATATATATTATATACACTCAAACAAGTCAAGGTTTTTCAGAGTAGAAGAATAAAGTCAACTGTTATAGCTTAGAAAGCAACACTACTTTACTACTAGGAGACTATAAAACACTGAACTATTTTAAGAAAAATCACAGAGTGGAAAAATGGAGCCATTTTTGTCACAAAGTGGCTCAAAGCACAAAACTGCTGGATGTTCATGAGTCCTGGGGGTTTGGACTACACAGTATTAAAGCGTGGGGAGGGGGGAGGATTGATGCCTTTTTAAACTCAGGCCTGTGAGCCAAGCTGATATGACGACTTCCAAGAGTGTCTCCACCTGGACCTTGCACAGTTTAGTCCTAAGACATCCCTGTACGTTAGTTACAAGTCTTCTTTTGGCCAGACCTTGTACTGCCAACAACAAATAATTCTGCAGATTTGTGAGTGAGATTGGGAGGGACAGGCTTTTGTACTTTATCTTTTCCCGGTGAAGAATGAATCCTAGGTAAGGTCTAGGAACAGACCTGGTCCTTCTAAAGGAGCCTGTGAGGGCCCTGGAGAATTTTATCAAGTGACAGAACTGCTTCAAGGACACAGGATCTAAAGCTCTGACATGCAGTTAGATTACAGGCCATGTGTGAGCCAGTCCTGGATCTTCATTTGACAAGTCACACCATTAGTCCACATATACGAAGAGAGAACTTTAGTCAAGGTGCAATCAGAAGTGTACTTTCAAGATGATCCCTTAACTTACTTTCTTCTCTCAAAAGGAAAAATGATGGGAAAACATAGCTGCCATTCCATCCTTCCAAAGCAAACTATTCTAGAGCAACATTCTAACTTAAGCACCTCCTATTTTATTCAAATAATACTTGCTGATGAGAGAA
>NW_017731740.1:597718-599176 GCF_001890085.2 Hipposideros armiger | reverse complement strand
GGCTCCAGGGAACTTCTTCATTCCTGGGGATAAATTCCTGCCATCTCTTCAAATGAGGAGAAACAAAACCAAAACTTAGGCCATTCCTTAGCAACCCTCCATCTAAGCAAGATGTTTGCCACAAGTCAATGGAAGGCCATCCACTACATTTCAGCCAGTCTCCACTAGCTCTTAAGTAATCTCCAGTTGATACTAATATTTACTAAGAGCATTTAAAATAAAAATAAAACAAACCACAGAACACAGAAAACACTGTCAAATCTCAGGCAGTACAGGGTGTAAGTGATGGTTAGTAGATTCACATTCATGCATGGACACACACACTTGACCAGATAGTAACTCATGCTTTTCTGGGCTGCAGGAAATGAGCACGCAGAATCAGCCTTGGACTGTGATGGGTCTGGGCACCTTCCAGCCACTTCCTGGTCTTGCTATGACAACCACTAGTCTGTAGACCAGGGATGTCTACCTCGGCTGTTCTCTAAACTACTTTAATCAAGTATTGGGACTAATCAACACAGAGTCACTTGAATAGCTGTTAAATCTGATAATTTCCAAAATGTGTGTGTTATGGATGTAAGAATCTCAACCACCACTCGTCTCAATCTCTTTCAAGTACACATTCTCACACCTGTAAACTACTCTGCAATATCATACTTTCTCATTTATCGAGTTATAACCTTAAAAAAAAATTCTGACATCTCTCCTAGCTACATATTTTTTTAAATCACAATACATTTTTCAGTTGTTTACAGACTAAAGATCAGTATATTACATCACAGAAGACAAAAGATACAGTCAAAATAACATGTGTCTCCAGTTTCCCAGTTTTCATTAGCAAAATTTTGGTTAAAAAATTAAGAAAAATATTAAATTCAGCCAAATTTCCAGTGAAACAAAAGAGATCAGCTACTTTTGTGATTTAATTATGGTTTCACAGTTAGTAAGATTGTATGAGTGAGGACAGAAATACAGGCAGTCTATTCTGGAAATAAAAGTTGCTGATGGCATTTTGTTCACGATAAACCTAAGTGTCATTGAACACAAGAAAATTTGTTTGTAAATAACCTGAGTAAAGACCCACTCAGTTTCATGATTGTTAAAAAGCCTCAGTATGACACTAGAGACAGAATTAAGGGATTTAAATCTGAGGATTAAGGATTTAGCTATCTGCATAATTTAAATTTCAAACATTTTTCTTTCCCTATTTTTCACTGGCAAAATTAACCTCAACTGTTATTAAATCCTTCTGGATTACCAAAAGCTACTGAACAAACTTTGATGTATGACACACTATGCAGACATTCTATCACAACATATGAATGGGCTTAATACACAGTATTGGGCTTAATATACGGTATTCATTTTCTATTCAAAGATTTGACACAATGGTGGCAGTAAGATAAAATACTTAGTAACAGAAAGCTCAGGAAATGGTGCTTATGTGATAAATGTTCT
>NW_017731740.1:575766-596238 GCF_001890085.2 Hipposideros armiger | reverse complement strand
ACACACACACACACACACACACACACACACACACACACACACACACAACTTGCTTCTTAAAATCAGCCTTTTTCATGCCATTGGGAACACCTATAGAATCTGAGAACCTAAAAAACGCCTAATAATCAGACCTAATGGCAAACTGTAACCAGATCGAAATGTAAAGACCTTTAACCTGAAATTTAGCTGGGTGGGAAAGATGGCAAATAGAGCAGAATTATATACTTGAAAGGTTTAGAGTTCACAGTTAGAATACTGTGAACTCAGAGAACACAGTTAGAATATGAGTATTTGTTTTGCTAAGCAGTGACATTTTGCTTTTATCTTATGATCTCTAAAAAGTGCCTTGAAAAATTCTGAACTAACTGTTACAGGGCTCTGAGCCATATTTGCAGCTTTGAGGGCAAAGGTACAGGGCTCCACCCACTCTTTGCTAAGCCTGGTAGCTACCCACTGAACTGAAAGATATGCAGAGCGAGTTAAGCATTAGGGTCATGTTTTGGAGGGAAAGGCCTAATTACAGATAATTTTTTCAAAAGGGAATGAGAGGGCATTTCCATAGCTGTTCTCCTTCCTGACTATGCCGCTACCAGACCGCATAACTCCTGTCCCAGGAAGCGTTTGTAAACACATCCCTCCTCTAGGCTGGGGGAGTATGACCTCCTCCCTTTCAGCTCCAGTGCACGCCAGTGGGCTGCTGGATTCAGGCTTATAAATCGAATGAAAGTTTGATCTTTCCTGAATAAGTGCTTAGCTTCTCCTGGTCATTGACACATAAAAGAAAAAAAAATATGGATTCATTATCATCATTCCCAAAGCGAAACAGAATCTGTAATTTTCTAAATAGGCCACTGAATTTGGAGGCGGTCCTGCCTGGGAAACCATGGTTCTAACTCTCGTAGAGAATAGACAGAAGCCTGCGGTTACTCTATGCTAGGGTGCTTTTGGTGAAGAACATCTGCACCACTGCTAGGGCACCCAAGGGCACAGAGGTGACTGTTCTCTAGACTTCCCTGGAGAGGTGGGGGAGGTGGCAGGACTGGGTGGATGGGTGATCTATACAGTCTCAGAATTGACATCAACAGTTTCATTCTGAAGATCTGAAATTAGCTCTAAATAAAGCCTAATCGCTCTTCAATACAGAAAGTAACCTTGTGTCCTAATAAGTAAAGAACTCTACCCTCTTCTCTCCTGGTCTAGTGGACCTGACTAGCATCACTTAAAAAGCAGAGCGTGAATCCAACATCCACAATTGGTTATGACACAGGGGGAACTAACAGATGGTTTAAAAGGAAAATAAAAGGTAAATGTTTTATTCCTCTCCAAAAAAATTAATAGTAAGACAAATGAGGATAGTAATAATTTAAAATGTTACTTAAAAACAAAGAAAAACACAAGAATTTTCTTATCTACTGTTAAGGCTGATGTGGTTCCAGAGACGTCTCCTCGCCACTCACAAATGCTCTTTCGGGCCATGTTCACACCTGACTCCCACACACCCCCAAATGTAAGGGGAAAATTCAGAATTTTCACAAATCTAAGAAATGATGCATTTCTCTTTGACTTAGGACACTCGCTTTTATCTTTAATCCAGCCCCCTCCATCCACGTTAAAATATGCGTCCATTTGAGAAAAGGACAGGGGACCACAGACTTCTCTCTGAATAACATGGGTGGTGGCAGTTGCGCCTGGAGACAGCTTCACTTTTTGAGGGATATCCTGGCTCAAGGGTGCTAGAAGGAAGAACGAAGCCTCAAATATGGTCAAGAAACAAACCTCTTTGAAGCCTTTGGAAACGTAATTAAAATTAAATCTGGTTACCTTATAAGTCGTCTAAGAAAACTGCTCAGGAAACCCTCTTACCTTTTTTGATTCATAAGAAGCTCTCTGTGAAGGTCTTGGTGGTTGCGGGATGTTTTGACAGGATTGACAAGTTTCTGAGGCCTAATTAGCTCAGGGTTGTCATCTTCTATATAGTCTGGCTCAGCCATAATGTTTCTTGGGATGAAGTATGCGTCCTTAAGGTCAGGATCCTCCAATGGGCTGTCTGAAAGAGAAAGACGAGACTCATTTGTGGTCTTTTCTGCAAAGCCGTCTCGTACAAAGGCAGAGAGAGGCCCAGTGCAGCTGTGCACGGCACACCCACGAAACACGCCACCCGCCTGGGTCCACTTTACTATTGGGTTGTCGGAAAAGTCATGATGTATTTTTCGATGTTTTTCATTGCAAAAATGGGTCATGACTTTTCCAACAACCCAATACTTCATTGAAAACTCTCCCGAAGCTCTGCGAAAGTAACTGGGGGAGTGAAGGAGAGAGAAGAGAGAAGAGTATCTGCATTGTTCTGGGCTGCCCAGGACCAAAGCACAGGCCCACAGGCTGGCTCTGGTCACTACCCATCACAGCTTGAGTTTCAGGTCACACAGGACGCTTCCCACCACCACGTCTAAAAGACCAACTTAACCCCACACATAGTGGGTGCTCTGTGAACGTATGCTACATTTACTGAGACAGAAGGGAATAAATACTCCTGGGGGCCAGGGCTGGGAGGAACAAGGCTGTGGCTGAGCCACAGGCTGGAACCATCTAGCAGGTATCCAATTGCTGTAGACCCCAAGGCACATCTCTTGGTCCTGACCCCATCCCAGCTCCCCTGCCCCCAAAGCAAACCTGGCAAACATTCCGAGATAATTCACACTCTGATGCTTTCCTATCCCTGTATGGTGACTTTATTTTCCAGACCAAAAATCAGATGATGCAGGGTCTCAGGCATAGTACTTGACATTGGGCCCTCCCTAGAAAGCCCAGGGGACGTGTTGACTAATGCGGTAGCCAGTTATACGCCCCTGGACAGAATGGCAATCCCCATGTGACAGGCTCACGCCCAGTGCTGCCACCTCCCCCACCTCTCCAGGGAAGTCTAGAGAACAGTCACCTCTGTGCCCTGGGTGCCCCAGCAGTGGTACAGATGTACTTCCTCCACAGAAAGCATCCTAACATAGGGTAGCCACGGGTTTCTGTCTATTCCCTACAAGAGTTGGAGCCACCTCTTTTCCAGTTTAAATACCTGGTCTAGCAAAGTGCCTGGCACATGGCAGAAGCTGAATAAATGTTGAGCCAAATCAAACCTGTACTAAACAGGAAAAATGGAGAGGTCCTCCATGAACATGCTTCTAGACAAAATAAAGACACGCTATCTTTATTTCTGCCCATGAAATCGAACATTTACATGCAAGTGAGTGTGTGTTTGTTTATACATGGAGCAGGGGTGAAGGGAGGAGAGGAAGCAGAGGTGTGCTTACATGGACTCTGGCATGGTGCGGGGAGTGGGGGGGGCATTGAAAAAGAATCAAGATGTGTGCAAACAAACAAACAAACAAACAAACAAAAACAGTTCCAGTGGTCATCAGGTACAACCAGGAGTTTTGGTTTCAGTCATCAGTGATGTTTCCCTAAATTCCTGAAATGTCCCAAACACCGCCATCCAATAATGCTACTACTAACAGGAAATGCTGTTCCAAGTGGCAGTCAGCAATGACCCAGTGCTTTCAACATGGCACCTGCGGGGATGTGATCACATCGGATCCTAGCAACAACCCGAAGAGCATAAGAACTAGAATCTTCACTTTACAGACAAAACGGAGGAACAAAAATTAAATAACCCATCCATGCTAATATCTCCAAGTAGTATAAAGTTCAAAAATGAATAAAAATGCATGTCCTCTCATCTCAAAACCCATGTCCTGTCTACCAAATTATGATGCTTCATCAATCTTTTGAAAATTAATGTGAAAATAAAGAGGATAAACATCCAAAGAATAAAGAAATGAAAACAGAAAAATTATAGATGTATCCTTTGTTTACCTATGCTAGGTGTAACTATATAATCAAGGCTCAAAATTACCAAACGCTAATAATACACATGTAACAAATTACACCAAACATTCCATAAACGCCACCTGCATTGACCTTTTAAACAAGAACGCCTCCGACCTTCACCAAATGGAGAATGACAAACCTGGCACATGTTGATTCAGCGATCCCATCACAGCCATCTGACTAACACACTGGCCCTCAGAAAAACGTGCCCTTGGGTGAAATCCGAAATGCACCGTGAACAACTCTCTGCTGTCCCAGTTGACTTGTAAGGGCCAAAGGCAGTTTCATTCTAGTTAATCAGTAGACAAGGAGGCCTACGTGCTTCCATAAAAGGATCTGTTTCTTGGCTCCAATCACAGGTAATCTCCATGTCACCAAATCAAAGGAGACTAGTGCCTCCTGAGGGTATCAGTGGGGGAGGGTATTCCTGTGGACACATGGCAAAAGAGAATGCCAGCCAGACAGAGGGAACAGCCTGTCCCTCCCATGCAAAGGCCATAAAGCAGGAATGAGCCTGATGGGTATAAAAAATAGCAAAGAAGCCAGTGCGGCTGGAAGGGAGCGAGTGAGGGCAGAAAGATAACTGTTGGGAGTGGCAAGTGAGAAGTAAGTAGCCCCATGACGCGGGAACCTGAAGGCCACTGTAAGGACTCTGGCCTTTACCCTGAGGGACAATGGGGGGCCATTCAAGGTTTTAAACAGAGAAGTGACAAGACCTGACTCATGTTTTTAAAAGATCACTCTCAGCTACCGAGTTTAGAATGGACTGAAAGCAGGGAAGGAAGGGATCAGGGAGGCAGCTATTGTAGTAATTCAGGTAAGAGATGGTTTAGACCAGGATGGCTCAGACAAACCGATCATGACAGATTTTTAAGGTAAAGCCTCGGAGATTTCCTTACAGACCAGAGATGACGTGTGAAAGAGAAACCAAGGGCAACGCTAAGGTTTCTGGCCTGAGCCACTGGAATGTTAGCATTGTTGAGGTGGGGCGGCTGTGAGCAAAGCAGAGGGGAGAAGAGATCAGGCATTCCGTTAGGGACAAGGTGAGTTTGAGATGTCTGCAAGACAACTCCGTGGTGACAGCGAGAAGGCAAAGGCGGTGCTCAAACCCTGGGTGACTCCTATGTCCTACTGATTTGACCTCCAAGGTTCCTCACTTCGCCGGCCCTCCTCCCACCAGCCCCCCACTCATCCTCTGCCCCTGCGTTCCCACTATCCCCACAAGGAGAAGCAACACAAAGATGCCCACTGCCAGTCTTTCCTAGAGGTCAGTGCCAGGGTACAGACATGTCTTGGGTTTTGGGGCCAAGAGGCAGGTTGAGCTTTCAGTGTGCAGAATGAAAAGGCTTCCGTTCTGAGTCTAAGAAATAAGTTCTAGCTTGGTTTTTTTTTCCTGATTCCTTTTTAGACTTAGTGTCTGTGAAGTCTTTCCTCTCCCACAGGACCAGTGCAGTAGGATGGGCCTCAGCCCGCCTCCCATTGGCGAGAAGCTGGCCCTGGAGAGCGCGGTGGGGGCTGGAGCAGTTCTGCTGGGAGGCGCCACCGTTTCCTTCTTGCTCACTGGTTTGCCCTTTTTCACAACACAGAAGCCCCTCTGCCCGAGTCCGGTGCGTAGACATTAAAAGCCTGCCTGTGAAGCAGCCTGAAGGAGTCCTTGTACCCCTCATGCATAGACCACACCGGGGTCCAGGAAAGGTCACTTAGTAAGGAGAGGGTGAACTGACCGGGAGCAACTTCTGTCACTCTACGTACAGATGGGAGTGGTGATGGCTGAGGAAGGATCTGGGAGCTGGCTCCGGCCACTTCTCAGTGTCTGTCCACCCCACAGCCACGGCCTACATATGGTAATGACCATCTAAATGACCTTCAACTTTCTTCCCTCTGCCAACCGTCTTCCTCATCACCAAGGCTGGAAAGGCCAGTGATCACCATGGAGCTCTTCCATCTCACAGAGCCCATCCTCCAATTGAACGGAACCGAGCAGGTACTGCTGCTCCCTGTGTTTGCACGTCTCGTCTCTGCCTTCCTCAGCAGCACCTTTGCAGCACCGTTCCCTCCAGCAGGGGTGCTGAACCTCTGCTACCCATCCCCGGAATGCCACAAAGCCAAATGTCATGCACTCCTTCAGATCCAGATCAATGTCCAATCTCCACAAAGGCTTCCCTAATTCCCTAGCTGCAATTACACTCAGACCTCTAAACATCTATGGAATTTTCTTTGTTCCCTTTTCCTAGTATTCACTGATCCCCGCCTTGTATTACAGCAATACGCATATAAATCTATCATCTCTTCACTGCAAAGGCCTGGTTTATGTTCACACTCCTCAGACCCTTTGGACTGGGTCGATAAATAGTGTTAAATTAAATGACAGTCAACAGTTAGCTAGCAGTAGAGGGAGCCCCTGAGCTGTCTGGAGTCCACAGCAACAGAGAAAGCAGGGATCGTGGAGGTGGGAGACAGATGGACGGAGGATAGATGTTTCCTCACTGAGCATCAAGCAATTCAAATGCCAGATAGGAAAGATGAGATAGAAGATGTCTGGAAATGAAAACGCTTTGTAAGTGGTTATTATTTATGGCTACAAGAAACACTCTTCCAAGAATAAACATGAAGACATTCTTGTCATAATCACTCCCCTGGTCAAGGAACCGCTTCACAAAGGAATGTTTTTTTCTTTTTAAAGTAAGGCATCAATGAAGAAAAACAAAGTGTGGACTCAGTGTA
The DNA here is from genome assembly GCF_001890085.2 of Hipposideros armiger. NCBI lineage: Eukaryota > Metazoa > Chordata > Mammalia > Chiroptera > Hipposideridae > Hipposideros > Hipposideros armiger. The sequence goes on along the minus strand of NW_017731740.1, from coordinate 589,635 downwards.
AGAAAAAGAAAATGATCTTGAGATCCTGAGCAAAGTGTGCTGATTTCCCCAACTGCTAAGATGATGAGTGTGGTCGTAAGAACTGGTTGAAATGTGGGTGTGAGTCATCGGTATAATCCCGGGCACGTCTGGGAGAACTCAATCAGCGGAAGCCACTACTAGCCAAACCGTGCGACCCACATCATCACGTATTTTACTTAACAGTCTGGAAAACCTTGTACACAAAACTCCACCTCTTTAGGCCTTGGTTTCTTCAAAAACGTTAAGAGTTCAACTCAATGATCCACAGGCCTTCTCACTGGGAGCAGTCAATGGTTCTAAGACCCATTTGTGCTACAAACATTAAGAACCTTCTGGAAAGTGTAAAAAGGTCTATCACACCTTTAAAGTGCTACACAGAGCTCTGAATGGCTCCAGCCAGACTGTAAGGGCGGAGCAAGGAAACAGGTCTGACAGCCAGAGCCTGTTCTAAGGTGGAGGGGACTTGCTGAAAAGACTTTAAGCAGGTGAATGATAACCCAGAACTGGATTTTGGACAGATATTAAGAGTACACACTGAAACACACCCCTTAATAACACACTGAAATATACCCCCTAGACACACCCACTTTAAGTTCTGTAAATCAACAAGTGAAGTCATTACTGAATTCCTCTCTCCCAGAGGTAAGGAAATCCCATCCTTGTTGATGGATTTGGGTCCCTGCTCTTCATTTTTTTCTCTTTCAAAGGCTCATTCCGGGCCGACTCTGTGCCTATTCAGGCTATTTTGTGTTGATTGCTCTCCAGACGTGAATAACCATTCCCAGAGAAAAATACCACAATGGGGCTAATAAAATAAACATATTGCATCTGAGTTTCCCAGCCAACTATTTTAGCTTCAGTTGTCCATTTGCATATTTCTACATCAAAAAGGTAAAACATATTAACATTAAAAACATTAAAACCTCATCCTATGAAATTAAAAAGTCAGGATTTAGAGGTTATGCTAAGTTTCATGTTTACCTAAATATTTAAAATCTAATTGTACCTGGAAGCACTAATAGGTGAATCCTTTTGAAGGCAGTGTCTGGAGCATGGCAGTGTACACAGTTTACAGGTAGGTGGACTGTAACCAATCAAAACCTTTGAATGGCTACAGCTACTTCTGGAGAGTTAAAAGTAATTCCAAGGTATCCTTTATGACCATCTGTTTCCCAGACTGACCCTAAGAGATTCTAGCAATCCTCTGACACTACCTAAGTCCTTAGGACTGCAGGCCAGTGAACGCCAGGCCTGGGTCAGTCTCCCTGGATCCCCGGCCATTTGCCTCAGCACTCACCAGGGAGGATGGCAGTGGCCGGGAGGAGAAAGGTTAAGATAAAGGGCAGAGTGAGCTGAGACAGGAATTTCTCCCAACAGCAAAGCCATTCACTGACAAACAGCCCTGAGGCGAACCTAAAATTCAGTCTTCAACTAGAGACTGTGACACCACCTGGTACCCAAAGGCACCAGACAAGTGCCCAGAGGACCTCTATGGCCACAAACCTACACTAAGGCTTACAAAGGATACCTCCCCAGAGCAATCTACACAAGCACAGATGCTGGACTTTTTCAACTCTGCCCAGCCCAGCTACGGCTGGAACTCCAGACTCTCAGTAAATTGGCTGCAAATATGCCGCTGGACACATGCCAAACAGTGATGCTCTTGGGAAAATACCAAACTCACTTTCTCACCAGATTTTTTCATTCCCCAAAAATGTATTTTTATTAAAAAAAAATAAAAAGACATATATTTTATATTTAGCAAATGGGAAAAGAAACATCGGGAAGACAGAACACAAGCCAAATATCAAAGATAAGAGGGCCCGGGGTGAGGTGAGACCAACCAGTAGGTGGCGATGGCCCCACAAATAACTAGGTGTTCCTTTCCATGAGGACAACCAGAAGCACAGTGATGACATCCTGGACCCAAGGCACTGTGAGTGAAAGCACACACCGAATGCCTCAGAGGTCCAGCGTGACAGGAATCCATGTTGGAGCCATTGTGTGTCTGCTCTCCATGTACACAAGCTTCTCCCCATCCTATAACCCTCACCATGGCCCTATGAGGTGGGGCTTACCATTCACCGTAGTCTATGAAGAAGGCTCAGACAGCTTCGAGAACATGGGTTCCAGATCACACTGCCTGGGTCTAAATTCCAGCTTTCTTATTTACTGTACATGTGCCTTTGGGCATGTTTCCTCACTCGTTAAAAACAAACAAAAAAGAATGGCAGATTATCTCATAGGGCTGTTACGAAGAGTACAAGAGAAATGTGTACCAAATGCAGGGTCTAGGAATAGTAGGACTTCAGTGAATGTCACCTGTTATTAGTGGCAATAAATAACAATTTATTGTCATTGGCAATGAACACCAATAATGAGTAACGATAACACTGTTATTGCTGCCAAGGTCACATAGCTTCTCGAGGGCGAGACCAGGACTTGAACTTGGATCTGTCTGATTCCAATGGGCTACTCTTAAGTATTCCACTCTCCGGACTGGGATAACAAGGGGGAAGATATGAGTTTCGCTTTAATAGGATGATTTTCCCTGTCTCTCCAACAGATTGCAGAAGCTTTCTAACATCAGAGCTTTATAATTCCCAACAGAAAACATCTTGCAGAAGACGACATTCAAGTGAGGATAAAAGGCAGGAAAGACACATTTTCTTTAAAACACATCAATATTTATGTAAGAATGTTCACAGCAGTGCTATGCATAACAGCCCCACACTGGAAGCAGTCCAAATGTCCATTACCAGTAGGACGCGTAAAGAAACCATGGTGCGTTGATACAGTGGAGTACCACACAGCGATGAGAAAGAACGAACAACAGCTGCAAGCAGCAGCACGGCTGAATCTCACAAATACAACAATGAGCAAAACAAGCCAGGAACAAAAGAGTCCATACAGGATGAATCCATGTATCCAATGTTCAAAAGCTGGCAAAACCAATGTTTGGTGTTAGATGTCACGATAATGGTTACCTCGGAAGTGGGGAGTTAAGTGGGAGGAGGTAAATGGGGCTTCGGAGTGCTGGAAATGGTCTGTTTCCTGATACAGGTTCTGGTTACACAGGTTGTGTTCATGCTGAAAATACGCCCATCAATATGCTTCACTGGCCTCTGTCCTTCTCTGTATGTACAGCATAACTCAGTAGGTACGGTAGGTACATATTCAATACCTATTAAACGTACTCTCTAGGTGTCATTTCGTGGTCACCACATCATTACAACTGTGTTATTTCGGCCATTGTAAACCACATCCTGTCTGTAAGAAGTCATAGAGCATAATGGAAAGAGCCCCAGGTTTGAAGATAGCCTATCTTGGATCAGAATCCTGGTTGTGTCACTTACCACTTACGTGATTTTGTACAAATTACGATACCTGAGTCTTGGTCTCCTCAATTGTAAAATGGAGCTGGCACGCCTACATTGGCAGAGTTGTTGTAGGCATGAACGAAAACTTACAGAAAACATTCACCATACACAGCACCTGTCTGTGTTGCAGGGGCTCAAAAAACTGGACAGTTCAATAGTCCCAACAAATTAATTCAATAACCTACCTCCCCATTAATTAATGCTTTGTGAAAAGTGAAAATGGATGGCCGCACACTACAAGCATTCTAGTCCAAAGTTTAATGGATGGACCCAATCTTGGCCTCTGCTCATTTTTCCAATTTGGACTTAGGTGGGTGACAGACAGGGAACAGTGAGGGAGAAAGCAGAGGGGGTGGAAAGAAGGTCCCTAGTAAGCAAGGTCAAAGCGCAGAGGAACATGCGGCCTGAGCCCACCAACGCCTTGAAAATCCTGGTAACTTCCCAGTGTCTGCGCTTCAGTCTTCCCATCTGCATTCACTTTGATTTCTCAGTAATCTGTGTAAATAACTACCCTGAGCACAGAGCAATTACGTAAAATGAGGACTCTACAAAAACATAACATCCCTGACTTTAGCCCGATATACATCAAGTAAATCTTATCAATCGCTGCAACTAACATAACCCCCATGTCCCTCGTGAAACCTGAACTAAGGATCTATGGGTGGATAACAATGCTACCAAAAAGCCAAAGCACAAAATAGGCAAGATCTTTTTACATAAGGTTTTCAATAATGTTCAATTCATGGTTGTAGAAAAGAATGGGCAGATAAGCAACAGATGGGGGACAGGTGTCCTAAAAAAGCATTGCAATATTTTACATTTCTGACTTTCTCTCTAATGGCACCGTACATAAGGTTTACTACTTCTGCATGTCTAAAATCAAGCTTCTATACTATTTTCTTTTATACTATTAAAAATACATTTATACTCACATTTAATAAAAAATTATTCAAGTACATACAGGGAACTCCAGAAAGTAAGCTCCTCGGGCAGCAGCTCAAAGCGTTTACACCGCAGTCAGGTGCCCAACACCTTGGGGGCCTGATCCTGACCCCCAAGAAAGTGATGCTGACACTCAACAGATTGAAAGTCTGGGTTGCTTTCCATGAAAACCAGCAAATCAGTCCTGCAACTTAAGTTGTTCTGTCTTCTAGCTCCCAAAAGTCCGATGCTTTGCTAAAAAGAGGAGTTTTCAATATTGCCCAATGATATCATGCTCAAAGCCAAAGTAAAAGTCTTTTTTAAAAGGAAAAGCAGTTCTTGAATAACCTGATTTTGCTAGAAAGTTGGATATTCAACTAACTGGGGAAGAGTATGAAGACAAATATAAAGAGAAAATGAAAACAAAACCAAAAACACACTGGGGGGTGGGTGTTAGAAAACAGAAGGCTCTAAGTAGAACAAAACTAACGTAAATAAAAATTCTCTAAGTTGCTGGGATGGGGGATGGAGTGAAGTGAATGCAGTTAAAGAGGTGAATAAAATCCTACAGGGCCCTTAGCCAATTATAACATCCCCCCTTCCTGGCAGGCTGGTCCCTGGTGATTTTTTCCCACAGACACCTAACCAAGTCCCAGAACTTCAGATAAGATGGGAATTCTGCACACTCCCTCCCTCGGTGTCCAGGGCAGATTCCAGAATTCCCCGGTAGACTGCAGCATGACCCTAATTCTGTGAGTAGTGAGTGACTGGAGGGGAACACGTCCCTTGGCCTTGGGCGACAGCAGCCCATGTCTGAAAGAAGGAGAAAGGGCCACCAGATGTGTGGCATCACCACAGTGGGAGGTGACACGCAGCACAGCTGGATGAAGGCAGTCCATACCAGAGCTTGTCAGAGCCCGCTAGGCTTCTCGCTTCTGCATGTCCCAGGCTGCTTTGTCCTATTGGACGCACGAAAGCACAGAATGGTTTCTCAGCCAAATGCATGCATTTGGGCTTATATCCAAGAAAATGGTTGTGCCCGAGTACTAATCCAGGGCTATTTATTTCAACCTGGCATGGCCTCCGCAAATACCCTCCTTACCACCTGCTCTCTACTGGGCAGATGCTCCTTCAGATAAAAGGTCCTGACTGAGATGTGCTGTGGATTTTCCAAAGCTGCTCAATAAAGCTTCTTAGGAGAGAAAAATAAAAAGGTCCTGTGCGTTGGCTCTCAAGGTCTGTCAAGGACAAAAAAGCCACCACTGGGTCATTAACAGAAACAGGTGACAGAAAACAAATCCCATGCAACAAAACAGTCACTGGCTGTGCAGCGTTCCCCCTCACACAACAGTCCACGCCTAGGGGTTTTCCTCAGGGCTGTGAGGGCTCCTGGCTTCTTAGGGTCCAATCTCTTCAGCCTCTCCCTGGAGTTCAAGACCACTGTCCATCTCCTCCTGAATCTGAAAGCCAGCCTCTCGGACAGCCCTCTCCTGGTCCTCCTCCCCCCAATCTCTCGGTGCCCACAGGTCTTTAGGAACAGGTCCCTAGCCCTATGAGTCAACTTGTATTTCCAAGTTGTTTCCCTCTAAGGAAAGATAAATGCCCCTCCAGAGGGAAACAGCCAGGTGACAGACTGAAGTCCCCACCTCACAGCTCTAGCACATGCCTCATATACATGCCATACAATGCAGAAGGAGCCACAGGGTGGCTAGCTGTCACAGAAGTCCTTGTGCCTTTGGCCGAGCTCCTGGGGGCCACCAGCATACCTGGCTGGACTCCCTATTGCATTTCTTGTGCCATGCTTATGTCACACCATGGGCACTCTACACAAATGGGTATTGAGTGAAGGTGACAAACTGTATTTCTGAAAGCAACAAAAACGAAAGGATTAGAGGGTCCGAATGAAGTAACTCATTCCATGATGCCTTTCCTGATTCCTCTTGAGGTTCTCTTCGTTTTTCTATCCCCACAGGACACTACTAATACTTCTCTCCAGATACTTCCATCTGCTTTCATTAAAACTGGACGTTTTCTTATCCGTCACATTGAACTTACTCCTTTCTTATCCCCAGACACATCACGGTGTGCCTTTTACATATTGTTTGATTAAATCTGACCTGAGAATTACAGAAGGAGCCAAAGCCAGGGGAACGGAGGTTAACGTGTGCTTTGAACAAATTCTCTGTCCTCGTGTGGTCAGGAAGGCGCTCAGAACGAGTTAGAGACAGTGCCTGCTTCTCTCGATGCAGATCAGAACAGGGTACCAAACGCCTGTGTTTGTAAGCCAGCAGCTTATGCTCCCTCTTGAATCAGATGGCCCAATAAAACCCTCCCTCAAGGTCCATAACATTAATTGGTGTGTGTGAGCACAGAAAGGTAACACAGATTGTTGTCTGGTGGGAAATAAATGTGAGTACACTGGCTTGCATAAATATTCCCAGGAAGTAATTAGTACTTCATTAATATGCAGGCCATTAATCTGCACAAACCTCTAAGCAACTGAAATGCTGTCCAATTAACAGATTTCTTCAATAATTGATCACCTTAAACTCGTTGGCCCTAAAATTGCCTTAGCCTGATAAATTACACGTATCCAATAACATTTGATAGATGACCATTAACGGATTCACAGTTTCTCTCTCTGCTACATAAGGCAGCTTGATGAGATGGGAAGTTCAAGGACCCTTCATTTTATCAGTGAAGTGTTCTGTGGTCTCACAGTGTCACCCAGTGGTAGAAGGCACAGTTTGTGTTCAGAGCAGCCGTTGTGTTTTAAAAGAAATATTTGTCACATGTGTTTTCTTACTCAAAAGAAAAGAAGAAAACCATTTTTTTTAACTAAACTAAGAAAACTAGTATGTATAAATTCCAGAAAACCTGGGACTGCTGCAAGAAGAGAGCTACCCTACATCCAACATCACTCTGAAATCGGGGACCACGCGGGAGTGTGCAGATGTGCAGAGAGGCCCAGTGAAGTTCCTGTGGCTTGGGGGTAGTGCAGGCTTGACTTTAAATCAACTCAGTGTCCCCAGGCTGGGCAACAGGTCCACGGTCACCCCTGCTGTCTGCTGTAGTGTCTGCCATTCAACCACTTCAACTCTCAAAAGCTCAGCTCTCCCTGGACAAGGAAATAAAAACCAGCCAATTCTGGTGCAAGGTTGACTATCTGATTTTTAAGACGTATGAGGTGAAGTTTAATTGAAAATAATGAATTATTTATTTCCTTATCTGTAAAAAGAGAAGGCTGGACCAGATGACCCTTGAGATCCCTTACTGGTTCTAACATTCTGATAATACAGAGGAATCCAGCTTCTCTGGGCTTAGGACCCAGGGCTGCAGAGCTTTGCCTCATGACCAGGGGCCAGATGGACCTGAGGAGGGTGCTCCTCTTACATTCTATACACACCCCACCTCGGTTTCCACTCCTGCTTCCCAGACTTCTCCACACGACACATACTCTGAGTAAGTTTTCTCGTAGTGATGCTGAATTTCCCCAGGTAAAGCCACCCTCGCTCCATGTTCCCCCCTACAGAGTCTCAACTGCTAGGCCCAGATGGCCACCCAGAATGGAGCATGGGTAGACTTTATTAAACCAAAACTCCAAATCCAGGGGGCTCCTAGATCTCATATGCAAGAATCACACATATGCTATAGCTGATAAGTAAAAATGAAGCACTACTTATTCTTCTTTGCATAAAGTCACCTATGTCAAGTGTATCTAGTACACCATAATTCTATTATTCAAGTCTGAATCCTAGGCCTACCCTGAAATCAAGCCACAGTGCCGCCCTACGCTCTGCTCTGGGTTTCTCTTTATTTACCTTTGTCTTCTCTGTAAGTCCAGGCAGTCTTCTTGCCTACTCCCACCAAAGCCCAAATACACATGAGTTGTATAAAGCTGATTACAGTTTTTTCTCCTCATTTACTTACGTTCAGAAAATCAGGGTCTACTCTCACAGATTATTCATAAGCAGATAAAATTCTGCTACGTCCTTTCTGAAGAATGTGTTGGCAGTATGTGACAAAAGGTTCTAACATGTATACACCCGTGAATCGGGTAATTCCACTTTTAGGAATTTACTCCAAGAAGATAATTAGAGATGGACACAAAATGTATGGATAATAATTTATCCGTGATCTATGACAGTGAGAAAAAAGGGAAACCAGTAGCTATCTAATAATGGAAAACAACACAGCTTAAAAATCATATTATTAGAATAAATAATGAAAGGGGAAATATTTACAATATATCAAATGGGAGAAAACCATCAGGTTCCAAAACAGTATGCCCCTTATTTTCTACGATGTGTGTTTGTGTGTACCGAAGCTATTCCAGTGCAGCCCAAGGACCAGCGGCATCAGCACGGTCAAAGGAACTAAAATTCACCCCACTGTACAGGTGGGAAAATCGAGGCCCAGAGAGGCAAGGTCACTCGCCTAAGGCTATGAAGCTAGTAAGTGGCGGCATCACGCTCACGCGGCTAGCTCCAGGACCCACGCTCTTAACCACTTTGCTCTAGGGCTCTCCAGATTAGCCCTCAGAGGATCTGGAAGTGTGCTCTGTGTTCTTTCCCCTAAATTGAAGGCAACATACACCCCACCTATGTCTTTTTCATAGTGATTTAGCACTTCTGTTACAAAAAGATTGGAGGACAGGGGTGTGTTTGGCGCTATCATTAGCACCATCATTGACACACCTCTTGGTGGCTGAATACCTGTTTGACATCTTTGAAGGCTATAAAAACATATTTAGATTTAAGAACACATTAAATACCAGCCCACGTGAGCAGAAATGTTAATGCCCACCAGTGACAGCAAAGAGCATGATGCCAACTCAAAAGAGAAGGCCTTTCAATGGCCAGATAAGGTGAAGCTGCCCCGTGGCAATACTATACACACACTCTACAAATCATTTGGCCCACCCTCTTTGAGATTATGCAACTTTTTATCCATTTCTTTTACTTTTTGGGTTTCTGCATTATTTCAAAATTCGCACATAATACTTAATGTGTATAGTACGCTCTTTTATATTCACAAAAATCAAATTTGCTAACGAATGCTACCAGACTTTATTCCCAAACTGAAAACTCCTGACTAAAGAAGCCCTCCCTAGCACTTTTATTAGATGCTATTTTCTAAAGAGGAAGCGCCTCAGTCATTCATTTCAGGAAACTACAAAGGGGATGGACTGTAAAGATGGTTAATTTAGACCTAGTCACTCCTAAGAGGAAGGGACCTACACAGACTAGCAAAAATTTCCAGTTGGACTAGCTTTCAAAGCCCTCCAACATTCCTGTCTTCAAGGATTGAATAATAATTCCATAAAATGTATGACCTGGTCCAACTGAGCAAGCAAACAACTATTTTCCAAAGAGGAGACACTCTTCAAAAGGACTTAATGACAGAAGTGTAAGAAGAAACACAGAGACGACTTGTTCAGCTTCCTCATGATTTCAGATGAAGAAACTGAGGCCATTATCACAGACGAGTTGGCTAAATTCACAAAGAAGGTGGCAAGGCCTGGACGAGAACCAGTATGTGACCCGGGTCCACACTTCGCTGTGCCATGCAGCCTCTCTCACTTCTGAATCCTATCCTGAACTTTCTACATTGATTTTTCTACATTTCCTACTGATTGGGGGCGGGGGGAGGGGGCACTATCACTAACACCACCATTAACATTACCTCTTGATCAATAACTGGATGGCATCTTTGAAGACAATAAAATGTTTAAATTATAAGTACATTTTAATAGCGGTACCACAGCTCTATGTACTTCTCTACCCTGCCAAATTCCAGAAGAATACAAAGTCATTGTGATGATAAAAAGAAAAAGAAAGCCTCTCAAAGTAAGAAAAAACTAACTCATTTGCCTTTTTTTACCTGAAATACTAACACTGAACAACTACAATGTTAAAAAAAACAGTGACTATTCAACACAGTAACGTCAGCCATCCTCTTTAGACTCTCCATTTACCATCTCATCCTTTTCTTATCAAAACTGACTCTCCTCAAGTATCACGCATTCTGGATATAATTACAATAAATAACAAACCACTGGAAAAGTAAAAATCAGCCCTACTGGGTGGCCGGTTAGCTCAGGTGGTTAGAGTGCAGGCTCATAAAACCATGGTTGCCGGTTCGATTCCCACATGGGCCACTGAGCTGCTCCCTCCACAACTAAATTGAAACAACTATTTGACTTGGAGCTGATGGGTCCTGGAAAAACACACTGTTCCCCAATAAAATTTCTTAAAAAAAAAAAAATCAGCCCTACTGACAACCAGAGAAGACAAGACTGACATACCAACGACTCGACCCCAATATTGCTCAGAATGGGACATGGACGAGCCCACACTACCCCCACAAAAAGGATTACACACCCCCCTTTTCTTGCTAACATGTGTGATTGCTAATTCTTATACTAAGTGACAACTCTAACCCCACACTCCTCTCCTGCCACCGAGATTAAAATTGTTAAGATTCCCAATCACTGAATTGTGTCTACTTCCTGACCACACCCTACCCAGGTCTGACACCATTTTCCCTAACCCCATCTTCAAACCACCCAGCACAAGCACCAACCCAGCTCTGCCTTTCCAAGAAAATCCCAACATTCTCCCGGGCTCCATCCACCTAGTACAGCGAACTAAATGAACCACACTTCAACATGACGACACGTGTGGTGCTGGTGGCTGCTGGCTGATGGGATTCAACATACTTTTGTTTGAATGAGTTACCAGTAATGTGTGATAGAGCAGAAAGAACCTTAAAGCGCCACCAACCTAGATCCTGACTTACCACTTCTCTGGGTCTGTTTCCTTAGTGCTAAAATGACAGCCAGTATAATCCTATCATTTTACAGCTTGTCATCTCAAATCTGCTAAGTTTCAGCTATACAAGGGGTCAAACAGATTTATTGCTATAGGAGGATGTGCTCTGACTTTTGATCCCTCAGCTTACTATTCCACCATTAGAGTTTATTTGTAGAGCTTCATTTTTCACTCAATGAAAAAGTAGACCGTCATGCCAGAAACAATGGATACAATTACACGTTTTTCTAAATGGCTAAAATGCTTCATAATTATAAGAATATAAATTGACTGGTATTTGATTTCTGCTTCCACAGTGAAAATGGGGCCTGTCTCCATACGGGTCTTTGGAGGATTGTCTGGTTCTAACTAAACCCCAGAGAGCAGCTATTTACATAACCCAGGTACTGTTAATTAAAGCCTGTTCTCCATCTTACCTCTCTATAGGTTACCTCATGGGCTTTCTGAGAACCACAAAGAGCCAGTCTTGTTATGGAGGACACCAAAACCAAGGTAGGAATATTAAACCAACTGTCGTCAGCAAGACCAAAATCAGGAGTGTGTGTGCACTTACACATTCACCGTGTCCCTCCTATGCATGAGCTGTGGGTTGGGTCCTTAAGATCTAGAGAGGAAAGGGACGTGGTTCCTGATGTCCAGAGCTCACAGCTAGTGGAGAAGACAAGTGCACACTGGAAATACAGCATAATATGTACACATTTTGAGAGTGAGACGCCCAGGGAGGTCTCAGAGATCAGGTCTTCCTAAGACTCTACCTCCTTACATCTCCAAAAGGAGGGAGACTTTCCCTGTAGATGACATCAGTCATCTGGGACACATGTAACGATACCTGACCAAAAGTCTCCAAAAACACAGGGGTTCTTTTTACCTCACACAAGAATCTGGAATTGGACTGTCCACGGCTATTTCAGAGCTCACTGGTGACATCAGGGCCCTGAGCTGTTCTTATGGTTGTTCTCTGCCTCAGCGGCCCCGTGGATCTCCAAGGGGAAAGGCAGACTGGGAAGGCCTCCCCTCATAAGCCTCTCTCTCTTTCTCTGGGAGGGAAGTCACTCCCAGAGGTCCCTGGGGTACTCACAACTCATTGGCCAGAACTGTGTCATGTGACTACCATAGCTACAAAAGAAGCTGGGAAAATGAACACATGCAGTGAAGAGCAATGAAGAGGTGACAGCATGGCTGTCGGGTAGACAATCAACTCTGCCTCACACACATACTGTTAGAGGCTGAACGTGCTGCCCCCTCCAAAAAAATTCGTATGTGGAAGCCGAATTCCCCAATGTGATCGAACTTGGAGTGAGTCTTTTGTGAGGTGATTAGGATCAGATGAGGTCATAAGAATGGGGCCCCCTGATGGGGTTACTGTCCTTATAAAAGGTCGATATCAGAGCTCACTCTCTGTCTCTCCGTCATGAGAAGACACGGTGAGGAAGCTGCTGTCTACGAGCCAGGGAGACAGCCCTCACCAGGAACCGAATTGGTTAGTACCTTAATCCTTCCAAGCCTCCAGAATTGTGAGAAATAAACGTCCACTGTCTAAGCCACCCAGTCTATAGCCTTTTTTCATGGCAGACTAAGACACATACTCAATTCAACTGTCTTCAAAGGCACCCCAACCTCCTGACAAGGGGCTCATCAGGCCCCTCTGGGTGAGATCATTGAGCTCCTCTGGTCCTCAGATCTAAAGCTGAAAGGGAAACTACGGCAATGATTATTTCTTAGAAGTGTTTAGTCCTCACAGCATCAATAATGAAGGCGTCAAAAAGCAACAAAGATGGGAGACTTTTTAATGGAAACCCTTTCAGCCTTAGCTTTTCCATCTCCACAAAACCTCCCTTTTTAAACTAAAGAGGTTTTGGCAAAAGTTCAAATGTAAACACATTTGGAGTGGGTGTGGGCCCCGGAACAGGGAGTCCACTAGACTGACTCGTAACTTTCTCTGCTTGAACTCTGCACATTAATTCAACTCCCTCTGGAGGCTTGTCATTCTAAGACGCCAGGCTTTTCCATTTTCCCACAGACTGTCTTCCAGTCCCAGGAAAACAAAAGCAAGGCACCCCCAGCTCCATGAGGCCGACTACTTACCATGAACAGTTAGTTATTTCAGTCACCCCCATCTCATAGGCACACCCAATCCAGATACTGGAGTTGATTACCCCCAGGGGGCTACGCTAAAGCCTTGACTATCTGTACATACACTAATAGGCAGAGGAAAATGAGAACCGGGAAGCAATGACAGCAACCTACTTGGCAAGCAAGGAACACAGGAAAATGAATGCTTAAAAGCAAGCAGCCTGCATTGAGATGAGCAGACACATAAGGTGCCACAATGTCTGAAAAGCAGAACAGCCTTTCTCCTAACTGGAATGGCAAGGAGGCTCACGGATTTAGAAAATATTCAAGGTTTCAAAAATTCATAAACTTCTGGAGTAAACAGAGACCTGAGAGAAATAATCACTTACTTTTAGTGATAAGAAATAGATACTTCAGTCAGAATCCAGATCCTATAGAAGCTGAGTGATTTCATTCATCTTCATTCAAACAGGATGCTTTTAAGAACAATATATGACCACTGCACTATTTATTTTACACTGAATTTATGACTACTGTCTCGTATTTAGTTTGCAGCTTCCATCTTCAAGTAAATTCTCTCTCAGGGCCCAGGTATTACACCATGTCTACAGGGCCCAGGTATTACACCGTGTCTACAGGGC
>NW_017731740.1:568680-575411 GCF_001890085.2 Hipposideros armiger | reverse complement strand
ACCGTGTCTACAGGGCCCAGGTATTACACCGTGTCTATAGGGCCTACATTCTTGACCACCAGGGATTAGACTTTTGCCCCAAGTACCAACATATGCTCTATCAGGCTATCTACTCTGGCATTTCAATCAAATGTGTTATTACATAACAATACTACAGTCAGACAATGTTTTCCCCAAGTCTTGGCACATCACCACACTACTTAAACCCTACAGCAATAATACGACTAACTAAAAGGACAGGATGGGCTGGTAACTAGTAAATGCTCTACCTGACAGCAGTTCCACATGAGATGGAAAACTGTGCTTCTCTGAAGTCACCCAAGCTTTAAATATTCTCATTTCTTTTGTTGCAATAGGATCCATGACTCAGAATTCAGCTTCCCATCAGCTTTGACTTCTTTCACAGCTCTTGTCAAAAAGTTCAGGACTATATTTTAATAGTATCTGTTTTAAAATCCACCCAAATAGGAGTTACTGGTTAATTTAATTAGATAAGAAGGACAAGGACAAATGACATGTCAACACATTCGGAATGAAAACTTGTGCTCTACTTACAGCTGGTTATAAAGGAAATCATTAATCCGTTCCGGAAGAACAATTATAAAATAATTCCCTAACAAGGAACTACAGATGTATCATGATAGCCAACTACTTCCCTTATGCCTTTAAAAAAAATCTGAAAAGCTTAAGATAGGATAGTTTTACCTGATTAAATTAAGTACTCAAAGTAAAATGCAGCCAAAGGGCCACAAAAAATGAGATGATTCTTTGAAAAGTTTAAGGCAATTCGGAGTTCAAACAGTCAAGTCTGTAAATAAATTCTCTACTTGTTAGTTTTTAATCTTACAAATGTCACACTGAATAAGATTTCAAGTACTTGGGACTACAATTTATCTAAGATTTTAAAATTCAGTTTATAGTACAAAATCTACAAACACAATGGTCCATGTGACATGTTAATTAGGAAGGACACTAACAACTTTATTTTCCTAATTTCACCTATGAATATTCAACATTGAAGTCATAAACTTTATTTTCCATTTATAAAATATATAGCTCTGGAAAAAGAAATTTCTGTGTTACTATTCCTAAATGTCATTCTGTCTGACAGCAATACATGAAAACCAATGCTAAGGAGTCAGTTACAAGCACTTTCCTTTTATGGACAGACTTGCTCTAAAGTGAATAAGCTTTCTAAAATACCTCAGATCAATGACTTTCAAACTATGCTATCTGCAATCCTCTTTATACAGTAACCCAATACATACCCACACTAAAATTAGATGAAATAAAAGTTTCCAGAAGCAATATAGAGCCTTTACTATATGCTGTACACTCTGATATTTTCATTGTTTCATTATTTTTGTAATGCTTGTCCTGACCCACCAAATTGATTTCATGACCCCACTAATGGATGCAGCTTGAAAAATCCTGCCCTCATTTACTTAAACTTGCCACAATAATTTGGGAGCACTGTGAAGACGAGGGAAGGCACCTGAACATTTCCAACAGAAATGTACATTGGATGAGCTGCTGTATGCCAACTGTCATCATTCCTTCCAAATGGGAAACACTTAAAAACCATGGCCTTTAAAAAGTTTTATGTGGGCTACTAGCAATGAGACTAAAGTCATCATCTTCTCTTCTGCCTAATCTTTGATCCATCCTTACTCTAAAGAATGACCTCGAATCCTTCTGGCTGTAGGTGAATGAGTAAAGGAATACAAATTAAAGATTAGGAAATGATTTTTGTTCTTAGTTAGGTAAGTCTTTTTCCTTCTATAATGGCATGTGGGGAATAGAGATGACCCAGAAAGTATTTTCTCCCCTTATTGAAATGTTTTCAAAGCAGTTTCAATAGTTTCTCTACCCACAAATAAAATGATCTAGTACATCAATATTTAAAACTAACTTTAATAATATTTGCCTTTTACAAAAAAAATACAGCGTAACTCAGATAATGTTTCTTAATATCACAACAATACTTCTGGTTGCATAATATTTTAAGAAGCAGAACAAAATTCCACACACTTGGCTAGAGTTAACAATGACTAAGAGGAAGTTTTCCAGTCCCAGGTACCTGGAACCAAACCATCCAAGGCCATTTATCCCCACCACACAGGAAACAGTAAGAAAATGAAGAACTGATCTATTTTTCTTGCTGGTTAAAAAAAAAAAAAAATGGGGGTGGGGGGAACAGCGATGGCAGTACAAACAGAATCTTCTAGGCTTTGTAGTCTGAGAAACTGAAACCCAGCTCTGCCACGTGTTGGCTGCATGATCTTAGTTCAACAATAAAAACTCTCAATAATCATTATTCAATAAATATTAGCTGTGGGCTGGGCACAGTCCTAACTGCCAACATCCATTACCTCGCTGAATTTTCACAACACTGAGGTAGGTTCTGAGGGCCAGAGAGGCTAAGAAATTTCCCCAAATTCATACCTTCCCAAAGTCATGGGAAGGCCAGAATTCAAACAGAGGCCCACCCATTTCAAAACCTTTGCAGGGAATCACATTGCCTTCTACGCCCCAGTTTCCTTCTCTTTCCCTCTGAGGGTTGTTGTATGGATTAACAAACACTTCTTGCCTGTCACATAGGGACTCATCATTACCAAGAGCCAGTAACAGTGCTGCGACCAGCACAGGTCACAAAAGGATCTCAGGTAAGCTGGCTTCATCTGTTGAGAGTCAGAAACATCTTTATCTTTTGTTCAGAAACTTTATCTTTTTTCTTCTACCCTCCCACTGTCCTACCCCTCAAACACACCTCCCCCACGAATACCTTTCACTGGCCTTAGGAAATACGACCGCTTTCATCAGTGCTGGAGGCTTGAGTAATAGAACACCCATCATGAGTGTATTTACTGAAGGAAGGGAGGTGGGTGTCTAACGTTTCCAAGACAAGGCAAAATGTCAGGTTTAATCCAAAGCTAAGACAATGACAGGCAGAGGGCCATAAAGGCTGGGCTTCAGAGGGAACAGCAGGGGTGTCCTGGAACAATCCTTAGGGTTAAACGTATTTACTATTCAAGGTCTTTACCGGGGACAGGATGGAGGCAGGAGAGAGGCTAGGCGGGCTGTGGGAGAAGGATAGGGCTAGTTGTGGCTTGGGAATCTGGCAGAAATTAGAGGGGCAGGGCCTCAAGTATGCCAGGAATTCTGCTCAAGGCAATAAACAATCTCAGAATGGAGGGCAGGATTGCATTAATATCAGTTTTTGGAAACAGGAAGGACCAGTACCAAGTGGTTAGTAAGTGTCTACAGAATGTCAACAGAATCTTTCAAAACAGGGTTACATTCTCCCTGTCTACATTAGTCGGTTCAAGATTTCTGCTTCACTTTCTTGCCAAAAATAAAAAATAAAATAAAATAAATAAAAGTGGGTACATGGAGGCACTGAGAGGCTGCTCGATGGAAATAACCAAAGTACATCGACCAAATTAATGTAACCAAGTTGATGAAAGACGTGCTGATAATATACCATCACCTAATTGCTGAATCAGGTCATTTTTTAAAACAAATATACAACAGCTGTGTGACTGTGTGTGCCTCTCTGATGGAATGAGTTAACTGTGAGTGTTAGGCTTAAATTGTTAGTCATAGCAATCGTGGACCCTAATGCCTGCTCAGACTGGTACTGAGCACTTGAGCTCTTTTACATTGTATATCTATCACTACTTATTATATAAACTACCTACTTCCAACTACTAAGAAACCACTAGTGTGTCAAACCAATGAGACTATAACCCATAAGCTTGACTTGGAAAAAAGCACCCATAGTCTAAATGACATAAATTGAATTTATGAATGTTCACAAAACAGGACATTGTTATTATAAAACTATTTAATAATCTGAAGAGATATAATGTTTGTTCTTTACCCTTAGGAGAAAAATTAATTATGGAAGTAACTACCGAATTAAATCATAATAGATACCAAAAGTAGATTTACTAACACATCCATTATTTGAATTAAATTAAGTATTGATGGCATTATAAACTTAGAATCATTAATGTCACAACCACTGACATAATTTAATGCCTGGTTAAGAAATAAACATATCAAGCACCCTAGAAAAGCATTTTATTTCTGTTTTTAATCTAGTATTTTGCCTCACTCTTATTTATTTATTTATTTATTTTAAAGATTTTTATTGGGGAATTGGGGAAGGGGAACAAACAAGTTGCTGTCCTGCTGTTCTTCAGCCTAGTTGTGGAGGACGTTGCTTCACTGGCCCACGTTGGTGTTATCATTGTGCTCTTCCCAGGTGAGGCAGTCATTTGCCGGCCATTGGACAGCCGTTCACGGCGGCTCACGAAAGCTCACACCCACTGCTGGCCAGTCCCACTGCAGCCTACGCCATCGCCGGTGACTCATGGCAGCCCAGCTCCAGGTCGAGCTGTTGTTCACCGTCTTAGCTGTAGAGGGCACAGCGTCACTGGCCCTCATGTGGGATCGGAACCTGAGCCCTGCAGCTCAGAGCTGGTGTCCCAAGCCAACTCAACCAATGCACGCCTCAGCCGGTCTGCCTCCCTCTTATTTTTAAAAATAAGTTGTTCTCTCTCATTAGCAATATACAAATTTTGTTTTAAAGTGGTTCACTGCAGGGGCAAAAAGATTCAACTCAGTGACTTGGAATAATTGGACATCATTTATTTCCTCATTATATCTGTTACTGCCCATTTTCTTTACAGTTAACTAAACATCATGCTTTGTCAGAGGGCACAGGTTCAAGTACCAGAAGCACCAGGTCCTATTATCAGGTCTGCTGCCCACACACCCTGTGCCTTCAGAAAATGATAGTGGCCTTCAGGGTCCGTTTCATCATCTGGAGCCCAGACCAGATCAGAGGCTCTCACCAGTTAGGACAGTCTGATCTAAACTTGCAGGCTGTCTCTCTCTCTGTCTCTCTCTCTGTCTCTCTCTCTCTCTCTCTCTCTCTCTCTCTCTGCACTGGGCACCAGTCAGGCTCTAAGAGACAGGCCTTTTGAAACCACACACACTCTTCCATCCCTAAAAAAGGGAAACAGGAGAAATTTGTTTTTTACCTATCTATAGCTGTAATGCAAAATAATAGGGTAACTCCTAAAAGACCTATGACCCACAAGAACTCCGTATCAAAGCTTCTGTCTGATTGCAGCCCTTCACTGCCGTACTAGGCCTTTCAATACATGGAGGTGATGGGCAGAGAGAGAACCCAAAATGCAGTAACACAGCATTACATTCCCTTCTCAACACTCAATGCAAAAAATGTAGTTTGATGAATGGTGATTACTTTAAAATGGCCTTCCAGAGGGTCCTGCCCTGTCATCAGAACCAACTGTTCTGAAAGTATCTGATATCAGCAATTGTCAAGATAGTCATTTAAAGCACAGAAGACCTACAAGTACTGATCATGGAGTTTCTGGATTGTTCCTGGCTCGGCCAGGATGCTGTGACTGGAAAAGGAAATAGACCAGTCAGCACTCAGCCTGCCAGATACAGGCCGGGTCACAATATTCTCATCTGTCACTGCCCTGACTGAATGACTGAGAGTTCTGCTCTTGACACAACAAAGCTGTGTGGATTTCCGACTTCATGAGCACCCTACTGTGTGCTCTTCTCCAGGAAAATCCCTATGATGTGATCTGGGCCACAGGCCACAGGCCAGGCTCCACAGCTCAGTTGCAATGTAATTCAAGGTAAAAATTCAGAAGGCCATCTTGACAATGCCCGTCTCAATTATACCCGGATACCAACAGGTCCCTGGCTAAAAGAGAGTGCTGCTGTTTTCCTTATTGAATAGAAAATGTCAAAGCAGGCAACCTGCACTAAGAATTGACTTTCTTCTCATGCGCTTGTCTTCAAATGTAAACTAGGTCAGGTCACTCCCCCAACAGCTTCTCCAAACCCCTGACTGCAGCCCTCACTCCCTCCCTGATCTGATCTGAGCCTACTTCTCACACCCCGTCCAATCTCTCCCCCTACCTTGCTCCCTGCCCTCCAGCCACACTGGCCTTCTTTCATTTCTTACCTGGTTGAGTCTTGGCAAATGCAACTCCCCCCACCTACAGCATTCCCCCTCCTAATTCAATTCATCCCTATCCCAAATCTCTCCCTACCAATGGTTCAAAGGTCACCTTCCCAGATCACCCCATTAGCTTGGGTCCCCCCACCATCAGGCTCTGTCCCACCTCTCAGTCTGGGACTGTTCAGTTTATCGCTCGATGCACATTATTTGGTCATCTCCTCTCTAGATAACGTTAACTAAGCGCCAAGGCCATTTCTCTCTTGTACACCACTGTATCTCCAGGGTTTAGAATATACTAAATATTCAATTAGCATTTGCTAAAGTGATTCGATGTCTCAATAAATTTTGCAAGAAGAAGAGGTGTAGCCCATAAACATTTTTAACTGTCCTAAATTGGTCCTAGTACAAAACGAAGTTGTTTACTGGTCTTGGGCAAAATCAATTTCTACTCTTTCTGTATAATCTCTTGTTTAAAATGTTGTGTTTTTTTCTAATTGTTTAAAATTTGTTCTAGAAACTCTATTATTAGGGATGGTGTGATTCCCAGGTAATCCACAGATACTCTACTCCTCCTACTAGTTAACGTTTATTCAATGCTTACTACTGATTCACATGATTCTGGGTACCATTTTATTTTATTTTTTTAATTTATTTTTGTTTTTTTTTATTGTTAGTTTCAGGTGTACAGAACAATGCAATAGTTACCCTTTTCACCCTC
>NW_017731740.1:537509-568565 GCF_001890085.2 Hipposideros armiger | reverse complement strand
CCCGAGGTTATATGTATATATAATTATAGTTGACATACAGTATTATTCAACATCAGTTTCAGAAATACAATGCGGTGGTCAGGCCTCTACATCTTAAACACTGCATGTTTCAGCTCAGTCAGCCTCCAGCACATTTCTATGAGGGAGGTGTTATTAGCCCTGTTGACAGGAGCAGCTGAGGCACAGGGGTAACTTGCCCAAGGTCATGCAGTTGAAGAGCAGTCCTGGCAGTGAGCCCAGTGGGCCTGCTGCCAGAGCCTGAGCCCTCGACTTCTGCACTGCATTTTATCCCTTGCTAAAGTAGCCCACAGCCTCGGGGGAAAGAGAAATGAGACAGGGCTGTCTCTTCTGGTTCTGGAGTCAGGCAAGTCATTTTTTTAAAGTTTTAGTAAAAAGACTAAATTCATCCTTTGACCCACTCCAGGTAATCCCCTCCTAGATCCTCTAGTTTGTCCTCCCTGTTCCCCAGGGTCCTCCCGCTCCCCTGAAATCCCCCCATTAAGGCACCTGTATGCATTGGAATTCAGCACACAGTCCACACTGTGTCATGAATTTGTGGACACACGTACACATTTTCAAAACTCCTATGTGTTCTCTCTCTGGCTTTTAGAAGTCAGGAAGTAAATAAGTCACCTAGTTATTTCACCCTGGGGCATAAAAGGTAAGTAACTTGACCTTCCTAGAGATGTCAAAATGTGTGACTTTTAAAAGGTTACTTGTGCACAAAGTAGAGTTTGAATTATTATACAGCCTGAAAATGAGCAAAATTGGATAGAAATTTCAAGAAGTAACAGGAAGATAATGGCTCACTTGACCCTGATTTTCCTAACTGTATTCCTTCCTGGGATTCAGAGTCTAAGTTGCTCAGAACGGGGCTTCTTGTGAGAACAGAGAGGGCTGGGAAATGGGGGGGTGGGTGGGGAGCTGAGCCGGAAGATTCTACATTGAGTGTTGGGAGCCGGAGACCACCTACACTCTGTTGCTGAATATTTTAAATCACATCAACACCTTAATACTATGTTCCGCCAAGTATAATAAAAATGTGCCCAAAGAACCCGAATCTTTTTAGCTGCCAAGAGCTAACTGTGAAAGGAAGCCCAAAGTGGCAGCTGAAGATGTAGGGGAAAGAAAATCCCTTTAACTACTGAGTTGTATGGGTCCAAGTGGAGAGTGGAAAAATAATACGTCCTCCAAAAGGCCATACTGATTTTGTTTGTTTACACGGGAACTGGCTTAAGTTAACCTCCATTTTCTTTCAAACACTCTACAGTTGTGGTTTTCGACCCTGGCTTGCACATCAGAATCACTTCTGGAATTTCAAAAAGAAAAAAAAAAATACTGGGGTCTAGGTCCCATAGAGAACCACTAAAGGAGACTTAGTGATGGTCAGCCATGCCTACAGCAGGGTCTGGGCCATAGCATAACCATGTAAAGAGGGAAGGCTGGTAAGGACTACAAAAGCCAACTAGTCCACACGTCTCCTCTCCCTCTGTCTCCAAGCCCAAGCAGCTGAGACAACCAACCAGCCGGCCATCCTTCACGGAGCACCTTGTGCCAGCACTGAGTACCTACATGCATGGTGGGCAACCCTGGTGGACCTGCCCTCAAAGAGCTTCCATTCTAGTGAAAACCATACCAAGGAGAGTTAAGTTACCCTATTCTTTAAAAAAAAAAACAACCTTTTAACTTTTAAAAGGTTCTGAAAGTTCCCCAAAGCAATTTCAATCAGCCTTATTAGCCCATAGCTTCTCATTCGGTCATTAAAGAAGT
This sequence comes from Hipposideros armiger, assembly GCF_001890085.2. Taxonomy (NCBI): domain Eukaryota; kingdom Metazoa; phylum Chordata; class Mammalia; order Chiroptera; family Hipposideridae; genus Hipposideros; species Hipposideros armiger. The sequence goes on along the minus strand of NW_017731740.1, from coordinate 566,795 downwards.
GCTATTTTGTGTTGTGTTCAGAGTTGAAGGAACTGGTAAGAATCTTCTCTACATGTGAAGAGAATTTCAACGTCCTCCTTCCTTGAAAAGCTGTACTTCTTTTAATTTTTCACACAATCTCCAGGTTTATAAATCCACAGCCCCTGCCTGCCTAACCTCTTTTCAGCTGGCAGGCGAGATGCTACCCACCACATTGCCCTACACCATGGCTTGATCCAGACAATCAAACAATACATGCTCAGCACCCCTTACGTGCCCCCACATCCTCTCGCTGGTAACTCGAGTGTTCCCAAGTCAGAAGTTGGTCCCATCAACATTCTGGATATCACTGTTTTTCTTTTATTTTTTTATTTTTGGAACCAATGCCCATCATAGGCTCAGGAATATAAAAGATGTCCAAGAACCCCTTTTAAGAGTGTTTAGTCTTATTGTAAAAACTAACACAAGATATATAACATTAATATCACATAATATCATGTACTGATTCAGAGCTAAATTGTACATACAGCAGGAACAGGAGGCGGTTGGGCAGGGTGTGAGAGCCTCACTGAAGCGAGCCCAGAAAGAAGGCTGTAGCCAGGCAGAGGCAGCAATGACCCAGGAGGAGATTGTCAAGAGCGCCAAGGGTCCACTTGTGTGAGAAACGATGGCGACACCAGCCTGGCTGAATCAGGGAGGACTCATCCACTAAGTGGCAGGAAATAAAGCTGAACAGGTGGGAGGAGCAGTTAACACAGGGCTCGGAAACCTGATGTGATGTGACACGGGCAGGCAGACAGAGTGTGGAGGGTCCCTGAGAAGGAATGGGGCATGGAGGAAACTGGTGTAGGCCCATGGATGATTCGCTGCCATCAGCTCCCTGACTGAGCCCATGATAATCTCTGATGTCCCAATTATTTTCAGCAAAAACCTCATCAAGGCTATTCGCATGCATCCATTCCTAACACCAAAAATCACATCAAAGAACGCCAAAGCCCCAATATTTACAAATTAGGAATTCAAACTGCTTCCATAAACCTCCCTGGGCTTTTCATTCCCCTGATTTCTCCACCTACAGAGCATATGACTGTTCTGACAGACAAAGACAAGACACGAACATAAACAGCTGACTACCTGGACATCCAACTGGAATTCTGTTCTCTCAACATCTGACCATCAGTTGCGTCAGGCACAGTGTTTGGCGCAATCTGAGTCAAGCTCCACCACAGCAAGCCTTTCATTCCTTGTCTCTCAAAGGAGGTATAACACCTAGAGAGCAAATGCAGTCTTGTGTGTAGTGGCCCGCCAAGAGACAATCTGGTGAGTTCATTCTTCAAATGTGTCTCTTCAGTGCCAGACATGGCTCTAAATTGTGTGGAATTAGCAGCAAAGGAAACCAAGCTCCTGCCCTCATGAAGCCTATATTCTGGGGGGCAGGCAGACAATAAGCAAGCAAACAGGAATATCACAGCAGCTACTGATAAGTACTATGGGAAAAATACAGGTAAGGAAATCCAGTGAAGGCTGTGCTGTTCTGGCTATTCAGGGAAGACTTCATTAAGGAGAGAGCGGACACCGGAGTGGTATTTCAGCAAAGATCTGAACGAAGGGAGGGAGCAAGCCATGTGCTGTGTGGGGAAAGGGTTCCACTCCAGGCAGAGCCACCAGCAAGTGCAGAGGCCAGAGGCAAAGACTCTGGGGGGGTGGGAGTGGGGGAGGGGGGCTGCAGCACAGGGAGTGTAGGCAGGGGAGGTGGGCAGAGTAGTCAGGAGCCAGGCTGTGGAAAGGGTTTCAGATTTTATTCTTAGTACCACAGGCAGGCAAGGGTAAAACACCCCTGCGGTTTATGGTTACAGTAACACAATAATAATGATGTTCTTCATTCCTTAAACTCTGCAAATCCTCGCTAGCCCAGCCTGTTACACACAAGAAATCATTAAATGCAAAGAGCAGTTTCGATAATACAAAGAAGAAACCACCAGGTACATTTGGAGTGCATATCCTAGCCTCCAAAATGTTCTACTCATCAAATCTGATGGATTAAATTAGAATATCTCCAAATTTAATGATGACTTTAACCCTTAGGGATGCCCCCAAGTAGAATACAGTATTCTCAATTTGTTTAAGCAGAGGATAGAATGGTCTATTCATGTAAAACAATATTAGAATGGGCAATTTTGTTTGCACTTCAAAGTGAGTTGTGACTTTAAGTAAACAGTCTTTGGAGAGGTGGCAAATACTACATGCCACTCACATACTAACTAAAGCCACAGAACTGTATGTTCAGCTGGAAATGTCAAAATGATGATGTTCTCATCTTTAAGATGATAAGTAGAGGATGCGACACTGCTAATTTCCAGCTTTGGGGATGCTTTGTAGCTTCTGTAGACATTTTAATAATCACTTAATTATATCATAAGGAGCATAAAACAAAGACATACCAACAGGATGAAGTTCTCCATTTTGCAGGAAAACAGACCATCAGCAGATTTATATTCCTGTCCACAGACACAGGACAAAAGCCTTAACACGACAATCCTTTAGGACAATGCCACTTGTCAGCAAAATAACAGTGAGCAAACATCCTTTCTAAATCCAGGGGTAAAAGCAGGGAACTAACCCCCAGATGTGAGCTGCCCTTTGCATCTCTCTGAAGCCACTTCAACTTCCAGCCATAAATTGTAAAGAGAAACTGGCAACATTCACACCACGGGCAAAAAGACAGAGGCAAATTTACCAGAGAGGTTGACTACATGCTAATTTCCAAGGTACTTTCCATGAGGAAAGAGTAACTCTGGTTGTCACTGTAGGTCAAGGTTCTTTCGCCATTGACTTAGATAAGAATCAGTGCTTGCCTGAAGTGTAACAGACATGAGGGAAAGCCAATCACATCTCTGTTATAAAGTCCAGCAATTAGGGTTTGTCTTAAACGCGTCTTGAATAAAGTTTCTCTAGTAAATCAATTAATTCTATTAAAATAAAGAAAAGTTCTGAGGCTTGAAACAGCCACAGAAATGGTACATTCGCCTATTAAATAAACAAAAACTTTTTGGGGGGGTGGATCTTTGTTACCACTTAAATACTGAGGTTTTACTTGTAAAAAGGCATCCTATGGAGGAGGGAAACAGTTTAATAGACACATTTATTTCTGCATTTCTTTTAAACTTAGTTTTCGTTGGTTTTAGAAGCTATGTGCTGATCGTAGAAAATTTGGAAAATACAGAAAAGAATAAAGGAAATAAAATATCATCCATGAATGCATCACTAAGCATATCCATATTTTGATATATTTTCCTTTCAATTAATACACATACCTCTTTTCATTTTTTAGCATACTGAGTAGACAATTTGTTTATTACATTTGTAAGCATTTCATCTGTGAGAAAATACCTTTTAAATATGGTTACACAATATGCCATTATATGGATGTGTTATAATGGACTTAACTATCCCTCTTCTGTCCTATTCAAATGCAAGATCAACTAATGCATTTTAATGTAACAGGGTAGGAAAAGACTATTGCTAAGGCTGCAGAGTCCACATTGTACCTGACCTTTAAGAAACTACCAGTTGTCAAGTTTGGGTGTGGCATCAAACAAGAATATTCATAATTATCTGAAAAGGCTATTTCAATGCTGTCCCCTTTCCCAATAACATATCTGAGACTGGATTTTCTGCATACACTTCACCAAAACAACCTATCAACAGACCATGTAGAAGCAAATATGAGAACACAGCTATTTTCTATTAAAGCTGGTTATGAAACAGACTTGCAAAAATGTAAAACAATGCCACGCTCCTCGCTAATTTTTTTGTTTTTGAAAACAGTTATTTTTCATTTAAAAAATCATTAAAGAGACTTGCACAAATGAAAAATGATGTCATTCATCTCACTACTTTTTTTGTTTATTTTGGAAAAGTTATTTTTCATTACAAATGGTCTTTTTTGTTAATATGTAATGGGTTTATTATTATTTTTGTTAATTTTAAGTGAATTTTAAATTTCTCAGTTTTAATTCCTGACACAGCAAACATTAATGATATAAAAACAAAAATAGTTCCTTGGGGCCTCAAATACTTTTAAACAGTGTAAATGTGTCCTGAGATCAAAAAGTTTGAGAACTACTAGGCTGCAGGAAAAGAGGATCTCTTTAGTAAAAAATAAACCCACATACGTGTTTGCTTGTATTTTGTTTGCTTGTAACTGACACTGGCTTAAACTGAGACTGCTCCCGAAACTTACAGATCAGCAGTGTCTGTCTCCTTGTACGGAATCCCTCATCTCCCAGCCCACATTTACTCTCTAAATAATGAGCCCCTGCCCAAATACTTCGTATATGACTATTTCAGCATTCTATTACCAAACACTTTTTAAAGCAGCTATTGCAAGAAAAACAGGACCCCAGAAAATCAGAGGTAGATCTCTAACCACAGCTACCTCCCCAGTTGTTGGTTAAAAAAAAAAAAATTATCCAACTAAATGCTGGGTAAAAGCAGAGTGAACAGATGGCACCTGCTACACACTCACTTATCTTCAGTCATCATCTGTTTTTCTTTCCCCGTACCAAAGTCACATAAGCAATTCCGTGAACTCTGCAGGTCAGGTGACACACGCTCCGCGCAACCATCAGTGCCCAGAGCTCAATGGAACTAAGAAAACACCCATTTAGTTCCTGTTTACTTTACTTTGTAATCTACAATGCAATCAACAAGCGCCAACCTATAATAACACTACAGATATTCCTAGTATCTCAAGAACAGGAAGTCTACTTTGCCACTGTCCTGTCAGTCCGTACCTTCCAGCATGTACAAAGGAACCAAACGCCCACACTCTAAAAACTCAGGTTGAAAATAAAAACAACACTCTCGTGGAAATACTACTTATTGTGCATGTAGTAGGTGCCACGCACACATCTTGACACCAAGGATAAAGCAGTACACAAAACAAAGCCCCTGTTCTCACGATGCTGATATTCTAATGGGGGAGGCAGACAGTCACAAAGGAGCAGCCATGACGTGTGCTGGGTTTTAATAGAGGATGCCCAGGAAACCCATGGAAGAAGAGGCTGCAAGAGTCTAGAAGGTCGCCTGGACGAAATACAGTCCCGGGGGAGAACTCCTCGTGGATGTGTGGTGGCTCAGACACTGGGTGTATGTTTAAGATTAACCAGAAGAAGGAAGGCACTCGAGAGCAGGAATATACATATATATATATAGTTTTGAAAAACCATCCTGGAGTAAAAACAAGTTTGAGAGGAAATCGCCTCACACTTGCCACCTAGTCAAGGCATAAGCAACGTATGGTTGCAGAGAATGAATGCTAATCTCTTTGGATATTTGCAGGCTCCTCCTTCAAGGCAACAAATAAAAAGATCACACTAAGCATGCACCTCCCAACAGCAGTCGTTCCTTCTGGCGTTGAAGCAAAGCACCCAAAACAAGAATTTACTACCGCCACCCACAAGCTCTCTTTCTGGAAAAAAAAAAAAATCAGAGTTCAAGTTCAAAAGACACACTATAGCAACTTCATAAGGCATAGAAACAAAAGCAAACAATGAAAAACAACAAACTGTTCCACTCTAGTACCAGTGAGGGACCTTCCAAAGCCAATGGAACATGCTGCAGCAACTTCATAAGGCATAGAAACAAGAGCAAACAATGAAAAACAACCAACTGGAACAACTCTGGTACCAGTTACGGCCCTTCCAGGCCAACGGAGCATACTGTGTCTCGCAGCACAAGTAGAACACAGTTGTGCTTGAAAGCAAATACCCTCTATTTGTGTTCACTGAAACTTGTTAAGGAAAGCAAACATTTCCCCCTCTGAGTCAGCTCCCTCGTTACATGCTGTGACAATGGACATATATAAATACGTCTGATGCATTGGAGCTCCCCAGGCCTGCGTCCCCAGCCTGACACTCACGCACATGAACCATGCTGCAGTCACCTTTTCAACTTCGTAAAAATACCCTCCCCAAGCAGAGAAGGTTGAGTTTTAATAGTCATCATGCCACCACAACACCTATAACATGGTGGCTTTAAGACAACTAAAACTGGCACTCCTAAGGTCCATAATTCATGGCATTACAGTCCACTCATGAACCGTGATGACGTTTTCCTATTTGGGGTGTTTAATATAGTAGGAGAAAGCCACAATCAGAGGAAGAACGGCCTGGAGTTCTCATCCCAACTCTGCCCATTTACCTGTGGGTTTCTGGGTGCGGAAGCTTCCTTCCAGTTCTAGGCTGTTACTAACTAAGCAGGAAATATCAAACCTAGATCATGGCGTGTGAAATTACAATCGCAGAGGCATATACAAGACACAGATTTAGTGAGCTGAGTTCAGGTCTGGTCCACAGGACACTGGAACTCCGGCCCCACGCCTGACACACAGGGGACGAAGGCCTCTCCCGGTGACACAGCCCTGTGTCATTCAAGGCACTGTGGGAGAAACAGGCTCCATGGAAAACCTTGAAACTGTTTATAAACAGTGCTGTCAGGCTCACATTTGATTCACTGGAATTCCTTCCAAGTGTGTCACTGCAGACATGTGATATTTCAAACAACAAGCAGGTCTCATGAGTTACCACCTCCCCCTGCTCCCTCTTTCTCACTCTGCCCCTCCCATAACACAGGAAAGATTGCATAGCTCTTAACGTGAAAAGTGTCATAAGGTCAACGCTACTCTGTCTGTAAAAAATGTGAAAAAATCACTAGGGTTTAGTACAACACAAACAACTTTCACAAAATGGTACTGATCCCTAATTTGGGCACATTTCCCACTGCATTTTATTTTAAAATGCTGATTGTGGCCCAAAGGATAAAAAGCAGAGTTAGATCCATTGAGGGATGAAAGGATAAACAAAATGTGATGCAGACACACAATGGAATATTATTCAGCCTTAAAAAGGAATGAAATTCTGACACAGGCTGCAACACGGGTGAACCCTGAAGTTCATCTTATGCAAAGTGAAATAAGCCAGTCACAAAGAGATAAATACTATGCGATTCGCTTACATGAGACACCCAGAGTAGTCAAATTCATAGGGACAGAAAGTAGAATGGTGGTTCCCAGGGGATGGGGGAGGGGAAATGAGGAGTTAGTGTTTATGGGGACAGAGTTTCCATTTGGAAAGATGAAAAAGTTCCAGAGATGGATGGTGGAAATCACTGTACAACAATGTAAATGTACTTCATGCCACTGAGTTATACACCTTAAAAATGGTTAAGATGACAAATTTTGTTACATATATTTTACCACAATAAAAAACACAAAAATAAAGATAAAAACACAGAGTTAGAAAGCAGTCAACGACTGGAAATTCCCCTAAACAATGAAGACTTTCTATACTATGCGATACTAGTGAAGCCAGCACAAATGGGAAGAAATATTTATAGCGTGGTATTCTGCAGTATCAGTGTGAGAGAACAGAAAAAATGTACAATGGTCTCTGACCCTGCTCCTAGCAGAGCGCTTCTGAAACTCCGGTTATTTCCTAAGTGATAAGAGCACTCACTGGGGCATCTTTTGTTCTGAAGACTGAGCCATGATTAGAAGTTTGGGCAGTCCCCTGCCATTCTCCAGAGAAGGAAGAGGGCTAAAGACTGAGAGTAAAAAATGATCGTGCCTTCGTGAGGATGCCTCCATACAAGTCCCCAAAGTATAGGGTTCAGAGAGCTTCCAGCTTGGTAAACACATCCACATGCTGGGAGGGTGACACACCCCAAACTCCACAGGGACAGAAGCTCCTGTACACAGGACCCTCCCAGACCTCACCCTATGTCTTTCTTCATCTGGCTGTTCTTCTGCATCCTTTACTACGTCCCTTAATAAGCTGGGAAACAGTAAGTGTTTCCCTGAGTTCCGGAAGCTGCTCCAGCAAATTAATAAACCCAAAGAGGAAGGTGTCGTGGGAACCTCCGATTTATAGCCAAGTCAGACAGAAGTTGTGAGCAACTTGGGGACCTACTACTTGTAACTGGTATCTGAAGTGGGGGCAGTCTCTTGGAACTGAACCCTTAACCTGTGGGATCTGACACCATCTCCAGGTAGATACCTGAGCATCAGAATTGAGTTAAACTGTGGGATGCACTGCTGGTGTCACAGAGAATTGCTTGGTGTGGGGAAAGCCCAGCACATCTGGTATCAGCACTGTTGTGAGTGTGGAAGTGGTGTGAGAGGGGAGGAGGGGCATGGAAGGAAAAGACTGGGCAGTTTCTCCTGAAACAATTAGAATCCCAGCAGTGTACTCAACTTATACTACTGTGCCTTAGTTTTTTTCCAACTATAAAACAGGAATTGAGGATGTTTACTACAAAATTAAAGAAAGTTGCAATGCTCAAAAAAATATTTGTTGATAAAAAAGCTCAGAACACTATTAAAAATTTAGTTAAGAAATATAGAAATGATCAGATCACTGAAGAGAGGAAGGATATTTTATTAAGTTAAATTTTCCCAAAGTATATTTGGAATCAATAATGTGTCACTTCTATTAAAAACAAGGAAAAAGAAGACATTAAACACTGATTTTAAGCAGTAGATCAAAAAAGAATATAATCATGCGAGGCTTTTTCTGATCAAAAATTGTTTTTTGTAAACTCCTTTTATTTCAAAGACCCGCTGATTAACATCGCAGTATTTGCCCTTGCCCTGCCATGCTGAGGTCTGAGGAATTCAGCTCTTAGGAGGGTAGGAGGGCCTTGTTCTCTGGCACCATAGTCTCAAATCTAGTTTCCCCAAGTGCCATGCCCTTTATACTTAGATCTATAAACCTATACTTAGGACAACACATGTCCGTAGTGGGAACTCTGGTTAAGGCCCAATGTTTTCATCACAAGTGTGAACAGAAGTATTTACTTATAACCCCGTTTTCTATTGACATTTCTATTGACACTCCAGTTTTCAAGTCCTCTGCTCTCCAAATAAATATTTTCAGGCCAGTAACATTTCGGTGGCTGCAGCAGGCCAGGAAATACAAAGAGTTAAACTAAGCTTTATTAAAGGGGTTAACATTAAAGCCACCTAAGAATGGTTCCTTTCCTCTCCCAGTTCTTCCCAGCTACACTATCCTAAAGCTGACATGTTTAAAGTGGGCTTCCTGGGGTTCTCAGGACCTAGGCCCAGGGCTAGTCCATGGAAGTACAAAGTTTCCTTCCTTCCAATCCGGGAAGTTTACTAAGCAAAATGGTTTCAGTTCACTTTCAACAGAGCGAGCAACTACCCTGTGTAACGTGTGTGTTAACTCTAAGTGTGCACTTAACCTCCCTAATTAGATGTGAATTCCCTGAGTAGAAAAAGCCTGCAGACTCACCTGTGCCTGGGATGCTGGATCTTTCAGCAGGAGTGTAACAAACATCAGTTGAATTCCTACATTCCACAAACTCAATCCATTCTATTCATCTTCACTTTGCCATACCTCCTTGGACAATTTTGTCCATGTTAGAAATACAGTGAAGAAAAATCTAGAATAGGGAAGCTCCTTTCCTATCATGGATATGCATTTCTTTTGGAGATTCTAAAATCATACCACTAGCTTAATAAATATGACAAATCCTTACTGGGGGGGGGGCGGGATTCCATCTTAGACTTGCCAAGAGATGGGATCTTATCAAATGGTTCACTTTGGGGCTCTGGTTATAAAGTAAATGACAGCATTCTTCATGGATTGATAAGGCCAGAACACACAAAGTACATCCCCCCCCCCCACTATAAAGAATTATCTACTTAGGAATTCTTGTTTAGCAAAAGAAACAACGTGACTATTTTAGAAGAGATTTTCTATTAATTTCTACAGGCCCCTCAGGAAAACTCTAGTAACAAACATCTGGAAAAGACCCACTCGCTATATTAAGCATTAAGCTCAAGTCAATAAAAACACTGACTTTCTAAGGGGAAAGGTATTTCCTTAATTTCTTGTGAAGTAAGTTACCAGTTTGACACCCCAATTCTGAAAACTAGTTTATTAGAATGTAAGCTTCTCGAAAGCGAAGGTTCGGCTGTTTAAGTATCACTTGAACATCTAGACTGACTAGTGTAAATCTTCCAACACACAAGGCACTAAGTTACAGAATGAAAAGAACTCAAATCCTTTGGAAATTGCAATGCTTGAGAAATTGTATTTTCATATTCAGAAGCAAGTGACCTGGTTTTCCTATAACAGTGCATATTTATTTTAAAGCCGCTGCAAGTAACCAAAACCTTGTAACTGGAATAAACCAGATAAAGCCAGTGAGGTATTTACCTCAAAACTGTACTCTGATTATTTACAGGTTCCTATCTCCCTACCCACCTGGCAACTAATCTAAACTTAACTGCCCTGGGCTTATCTGCCAAAGAAATGGAAATTCTAACCAAGCAAACACAGATATTTCTGTCAGTAGCATTACTCGAGCAAAAACACACAAAGGCAACTGATTTTCAAAAACCAAGTTGGCTACTCAATACCCCTCACTAGGAAATGAGAGGGGGGATAAAATTGTTTGCAATTCTCCAGCTCCCTTCCAGATAAGCTTTGGGGTACCTCGAAATAAAAGTCATATATGCAACTACGTGAATAGAATTAAATGAGAAAACCACAGAAGAAATAGCAAAAGTGTGGCACATTCAGGCTAATATGTCTGTAAGTCCCAGATCCGAGTATTAAATGTGGTTTTGAGCTTCCTAGTGGCCAAAACCAAAACCAAAAAAAAAACAAGAAAAACAAAGGTAGAAACTGTTCATTATCAGAAAAACTTTAGCATCCCATCTTCCTTCTCAAGAGAAAAAACATCATAGTACATGGCAGGAGGGTCTAAAAGTTCCCCACTTGGGACCTTATATAAAGGAACAATGAGCAACAGTGTGGACAATATCCTTTATTCATTTACTTACAAATAAAAGTGCACAGAACACATGGCTATTTTCTACTGAAAAAAACTGTTAAAGGCCAAAGGCACAGGATTATGCCTGGCCTTTAATTCATTTTAACTCAGGAAAGGACAGGTTAACCTGATCTTCACACTTGGCCTCCCAAATAGGACTGCATACCAAGATAGAACGTAAAATGATGTATTCTGCAGAATTTCCTTCCCAAATACTTCCTTTGTTATTGAGAACACAGATGATTCAGTTATCCCCGGTGACTCACTAAGGAATTCGTACCTTGTGCTGCTGTGCAGAACAGCCTGAGATGCCATCTCACCTGGGAAGGACACCTGGGGGGACAGCAAGCACTGAGAGGACGGGGCAGAGTCTGCACTGCTGGAAATACCAGCTGTGCAGACTTTATGTTCTAGTGGGGAGGCTGGGGAGGAGGAAAGACAGGCAGGAAACAGAAGAGCGAACACGCCATCTGCAAGGGAACCGCTGAAGTGTCAGGAGAGCAAATAACGCAGGTAAGAGGGCACAGCAGGTCAGGGGGTGCTTACAAAGGGTGGTCGTGTGGCCTCTGAGTGTCTCAGATGAGCTTTCCAGAGAGCGGATCTGGAGAGCCCCACAGGCCCTGGGCAAGCGAGAGCTTGGCTTGTTTGGGAAAAACAGAACAGAGGCCAATGTGGCTGGAGCCAGCCAGAGAGGAGGGTGGCTGAAACTAGGCCAGGGAGGTGGCAGGGGCAAGACTGGCTCTCATTCACTCAACACATAAAGACGTGGCTGATTTAGGCCGCAGAGTTCCACACCACTGAGTCTGGTGGGGACCGACTGGCCTGAAAGTTGCTCAGAGTAGCTCCCCCACCTCAGCCTTATAAAGCCATCGGGAGGGCCCCAGGGCACATCTGACTTTGGCTTCCCCGGCAGCTGTCCACACCAGCAGCAGTTTTGAAATCTGTTTTTGCCCTGTTACCCTAAGAAAACATGCTATCAGGGAGTTTAGGATGATTGCTTCTCATGGTGTAGGATGCTTGCCCGGGGTTGACAGTTTCAGTTTTGACAGCCTGTTGACACATTCTCTGTGACAGCAGTTAAAACTGCAGGTTATATATGGTACGTTAGAGTAAAACTCTGTCTTCAACCGTAGAGCATATTATCATCATCTCATTTGCCACCAAAGGGATGGAGGTTTTCTGGGATACTCCCAATTTCAAATGTTCTTCCTTGCTGTCCCCAGAATACATGCATCGTTCTCAAACAATTCACTCTGGTCATGATTAAAGAACAGACGATGACCAGACCTCTAGGAGATAACAGTTCTAAAAACAGTACCAGCGTACCGTTTTTATCAATAACATACCCATATTTTTAAACATTTTTTGAGTGCTTCGTATATGCAAGCACGTTGCTAATGCACTGGCTGCATTTCTTTAAGAGTCTATGAAGTGTGCACTATTATCATCCCCATTTTACTGATAAAGCTAATAAAATGCAGAGCCAGAAGGTGGCCCAAGCAGTCTGATTCCAGAGGCTGCCACATCTCACTACTTCTCTACTGAAAGAAACTGGATGGAGAAAAATCATTGGTTTGAAAGAAGTTACTCAGGACAGCGCGGAGGACATATCCACTTCCATGTAGCTAATAAGACAGTCTGTGTGTTAGTGAAGATCCACAGCCAGGGCTCTTTAGGGAGTTGTATGTAACCCAGAGGTAAACATACTACAGGGAAGGAAGCTACTGCTCCTTAGTGACATGAAATGCAGAACCACAGCATGGACCACACAGCTGTGAAAACAGGAAGCAGGCACACCTTTCTGGGCATGCTAGCATCCACCCCCCAGCTGCCCTGCTCTCACATTTTTCTATTCTTTCATCTGTGGGAGATCACAAGCTTGTTGCATAGCTCTCCACTTGCTTCATTTTTTAAAAAAGGTATCATGGAAGTTGTGGCCTGACACCCCACCCCACCCAAAACAATGGGGATGGAGGAGGAAGACAGGGCTTAACCCAACCAACCTGCACATTTACATGCCAACATCAGCTGCCACGAAGGAAGGGGAACGGTTCACAGTGGAAGTCAGCAACAGAAGGAAAGGAAAACACACAAGATCCTCCACTTGCTAGAAGGAGCTTCTGTATTTGGACATGGCTGGGACTCTCTGTAATGTGTCACAGGGCCACTTCTTGGGATCCAGGGTCTAGGGACACAAGACAATGCTTCCCCTAAAAGGATCGTACTGCTAGAGTGTGTGTGTGTGTGTGTGTGTGTGTGTGTGTGTGTGTGTGTGTGTGTGTGTGTGTGTGTGTTTCAAGGCAAGTCCTCGAGGGAGGGTTTTTAAAACTCAGGAAACATGGGACTAAAATGATACAAAAACGGAAGTAAATGATGCCCTCTAAAAGGAACTCCTGCCGATCTCAGATGCAGACACACTGAGTCTGAAAAAAAAAGACTGACTGAAGAGGCCAAGCCCTCTTAATGTGTTTTATGGCTTTATGACTGAAGCCAGCCCAGCCCCATCTAAACAGATAGCAACACTCAGGGTCTGAATCCAGTCTGTCAGTGTCCCACCCAGAACAGCAGCAGTTACTTAGGAAGAAGCACTGACACTCCATAGGATGAGATTAGGACCCTCAGCTTCCAATCAGCGACGGGAAAACGCTGTCCATGATCAAGTGACCCCAGGGAAACCCCAGGTGGAAAAGCTCTTCATGGCGGGCCGATGAGCTCTGCTTCCTCCCCCAGGGCACGAGCCCTGAGTCTTCCCCTCACTGCATCATAAGCCAAGCAGTCTCAAAGAGCAACAGGGTCCTGTGTCATGCTGGTATCCACGTCACATGGTTCAGAACCTCAAGAAAGAACATCAGCTGCTTTTGGGGAATGAAGCTCTTAGCAGAAGGGACAGAGAACCCATGCCACAGGGAACAAGAAACACACGTGAGGTGCATTACCAACAACTCAGGACAGCACCTTGGGCCCTGCTCACCCCTGCCCTCCCCACCCACTTACCTCCATTCGCTCACGCCTCAACTTCCAGAAACTCAAATAAGACCCCTAAACCCTTCGAATCAGGCTGACCAGTAGAAGGAAGCAAAGTGTGCTCTGGCGCCTCTCTCCCCTCCCCCCATCACCAGTCCCTGCCACCAAGGTACTAGTTAGGTGGGGCCACTGCACCCCAGACAGCCCCGTGGAAGGAGCCGTCTCCTAAGAACCCCAGGCCGAGGTGCAATTACAGATGCTGCTGGGTGTGGCTGTGTTCAAGTTAACAGTACTGGCGGATCGCTGCCAAAACAGAAAGTCACTGAAAACACACACCGAGAGAGAAAAGAACCCTGAAAAATGTAACGTGCAATGTTCTTCAGGGTGCAAACCAGAAGAAGACAAAGACATGACAGCCAAGTTCCCCCGATAAGGCAGGTAAGCCTTGGGTTCAACACAGAACCTTCGGTTGGTCAAACTTTTTATCAGGGTCTTTATTCATACACACAACAAACACTTACCTGCAACCAAAGATATCTACATAGGATGGCTATGATTTATCAACCAGACTAGGTCCGGCTGGATGAAGGCTCTACTCATAATCACACCCAGACAACAGAGACACGAACCAAAGCTCACCCCAGACAAAACTGGAGGTGCGCCACCCTATAAGGTTACCTAGTGGGCCACTCTCCTGTCATTACCTGCTGACCCTGGACCCCTCTTGCTTGGGGGTATAGGGCTGCCCTCACCCAGCAATCAGCTTCTGCGTTTACAGAAGGCCGTGAACCAACAAATGAACTGGGCGAGAACCTTCACTCGGCATCACTGTGGAGTCCTGGTTACTGGTGACCTACTGACCTGCTTTTCTCCTCTGCTTTTCAGCTTTCTGACCCCCGGCTCCACTCCCACTTCGAACCATATGTACCCTCCTTCTGCCACTTCCATCCTGGCCACTGAAAACCCACCTTCTCTACAGAACACATCTTTGTTTCTAAGACCCTGCCTGCCCATAGATTGTAAGCCTCTGTTCACCATGGCCATTGCTATGGGCCAAATGTTTATATCTTCCCCAGATTAATATGCTGAAGCTCTAACACCCAATGTGATGTTACTTGGAGGTGGAGCATTTGGGGGTGATCAGGTCACGAGGGTGAAGCCCTCATGAATGGGATTAGTGCCCTTATAAAAAGAGACATGAGGAAGATGTCCCCACCACGTGAGGACACAACAAGGCGGCCATCTGCAAAGCAGTAAGTGGGTCCTCACCAGGCACCAAACCTGCCAGCGCCTTGATCTTGGACCTTCCAGCCTCCAGAACTGTGATAATAAATGTTTATTGTTTGAGCCTCCCAGTCCATAGTGTCTGTGAGAGCACCCAGGCTGACTAAGACAGCCATCCCTACCCTTGAGCCCACTCTCCAATGAGGCCCCAGGGCTCCGGCTTTGGCCCTTTAGCTCCCTCTTCCTAACCCAACTCTCTATTCTACCACTGCTTATAAAACTGGCTCAGCACTTCAGGTGTAGCAGGCCCATGAGGATTGTGCAGGCGAAATTGGCCCTCATCACAAACGTGGGGCAACCTCTAACTTGAGTCCTAATGGAATTGATTAATTTTGTCCCACTGGTGAATGACACCAATCATGTATGACATCATATCCAGACACCAGTTGGCGGGGGGCAGCACACACACAGAGAACACCAGCATTTGTTAACATACAAGGTATGATGAAAAACTACAGCGAATCCTGCTGCCGAGTGCCATCCAACAGAAAGGCAGGGGTCTTCAATACGGAAAGCAGCGCGTCGAACCTTAGTGACAGTGTGTGACAAGTTTCAACTTGTTCGGTGCAGTCAGTTGGGTGAGAGCTACGGTTGAGAGAAGGTGTGTTTCAAAGTGTGCCGTAAATCATCCTCCATCATGACAATGCTCCCTGTCACACATGGCTTCTGGTATGTGGCAATTTCTGCCAAATAAAAACATTACGGTGTGTCCTCATCCACCTTATTCACTGGATCTGGCACCATGTGACTTCTGGCCCTTCCCCAAAGTCAAAATGATTCAGGGCATCGAGGCAGCCATGACAGCACAACTAAAGACACTCATAAGAGAGGACTTACAGAACTGCTTCAGAAAGTGGCAAGAACGATGGGATAAGTGTGTTCAAAGTGAGGGGGAGATTTTGAGAGAGATTCATGGTAACGTGTCTTATTGTAGTAAATTTTTTTTTATTTAAACATTCACTGTATTGTTGATCATACCTCGTACATGCAGGCACAGTACCAGGTGCTTCGCCTGCATTACTTGCCTAACATTCAGCGTCATAAAGATGAGAAAACTTGAGCTCGGGGAGGTAAAAGAACTTGCCACAACCACCAGGTCTCTCTAAAATAGGGGCCTGTTCTTTCTAGCATGCCAATTTAGAACTAATACATGGTAACACGCACTTGAAAAAGCCTTGGGAGCATAGTGATGAGCAGAATCCTTCCACAACCATGGAAACAACTCATACGAGTGTATGCTCTTATATTTATTTACTTAGAAAGAAATCATGCTAAAATGTGGACAACAGGCTACTGACGTAGTTCTCATATATTTAAATAAATGCCTAGGCTTTTGTTTATGGTATGAATAATTATTAATGTTTAGTGCTTTTAAGACTTTGTCTTAGTGTGAACAAGAACTAAGAACACACATAAAAAAAGAGAGTTTTTTAGGATGACAGAATTGAGTGGGTTTAAAAAAAACACTATTATTTTTCTGTGAAATAATCATCACCATCATCCCAATAACTAGAAGTTTTGGGTTTTGTTTTTATTCTTCTGTGGTGGCAAGTGCCAGCACAGGGGGGCGGGACGTAGGCTGAAGAAGGCAGGTGAGAGCAAAGAAAACGGCTTTGAATTAGAAATTAGAACCGTTCTAGTTCTAAAGACACATTAACGAGCCTTGTAAGAGCTGGTTTTATCAGCATCCCTGAGCTCCAGCTGCCTCTATGAAATCCCAGAGCTTCAGGATCATGAGGCCTCATCCCCCACTCGGTCCTATGACTTTGTGAACACACCAGCATGAGCTGGTGACTAGAGTGACACACTTCAGAGACACAGCAGGGTATGTGTTTAAAGAGGACTATCTAATGAATCATCCATGAGTAAAAAAATCATTTATCTCCATTTTAAAAAGTCATGCTAATCTACAGGATGTTAGTAGAGAGTTACAATTATTCTGAAGAGGCTATAAATAGGCACTATTTGAAATTAGTCAGCTCAGCGGGGTGGCTCACCAAGAAGCACATGTGTGCAACATGCTTCGGGCCACATTTGCAGACTGTTGTTTCTGACACTAATGGAGGGGGAGAAAAAACCAGTCTTGGTAATCCAGTCATCACAAATATTAGGTATACATATGAAACAGGAAGCTCATGAAGAATTGCAATTCAGAAGCATTTAAAACAAAACAAAAAACCTACGATGGGCATATGTATGGATAGCTGCAGAGCCAACTGTGTTTTAACACAGATGGTTTAAAGCCACCAATGGATCAGAATACAAGAGACATCCAAGGGGACATTTCCCTGGATTGACCAGGGTCTCCACATTTCCCCCTTTCTTAACACAGGTCACAGAGTCTAATAACCGCCTCTGTGACACCCACATCAGGCTCTCTGTGGGCAGGGAGGATAGAGAAAAAGGTGGGTTTACCAGTCTTAAGAAGCAAGAGGCTGACGTTACTCAGAAAATCAACACCAAACGCCTTATCCTGTTTTTAGAGGGCTGACTTCTCACCTCCACTGCTCCCTGCCATCACCCTTCACACACTTCTTCCCAAAAGTAGACTGGCTTGTCATGAAACCTCTGCTATAGGACTGCCCCATATATGGCTGAGGAGGGAATGGGGAGAGAGGAGGAAGAGGAGAAGAAGCAGAAGAAGAATGAGGCTCTCATGTAAGACATTTGTGCTTTCCAGACCTACCACAAGTCAGTTCTGTGGTGATGGTTTCAATATTTAAAGAGTAAGAGTGATGTTTTTAAAAAAGAAGGACCAAATTATTTTTTTAAAGCTTTGGGTTGGCACAGTGTATTTATCGAAAGGAAGAAGTTATCAGTTCAAATCTACCTACACATCTTTGAAGAGTCCTGAACCATTTATCACCCAGACGCTGTTTCAAATGCTAAGAAGCCAAGGAAAATTACTAATTATTTAAAAATTTATCATGCCTTGTGTGTTACTTTCCAGTAAATAATTTATTTACAATAAAATAGAGCTGGCAAGTTCAATATAGATCATTAGGGTATATGGAAGGCCCTGGAGAGGCAATGTTTACGGACTGTTAGGAATAAGGCATTCCTTTAATAAGGGATAATAAAGTTAACAATAATAATAATAAAAAGGAAGGAAGGAAAGAAGAGAGAAGGAAGGGGTGAAAGGCAACGCCACAGCGTGGGTAAGTACACGCTGTCTGGAGTGAGTACATCTGAATTCTGTGTGATCTTGGATGAGTTACTGCATGTCCCCTATGTCCCAGTGTCCTCCTCAGTAAAATGTAGTCCATTACAGTCCTACATCACAGGGTGAGAATAAAAAAAAACGAGGCATGTATTTATTAACATGTGTGTAAGAAACACTCGAGCATTAGTGACTGTTATTCTGGGAAGAATTTTAGTTCCAACTCTTCCAGTAAGTAGCTGTGTGGTCTTGGGCAAGCTAGTTAACACATCTGAGTGTTGGCTTATTTACCAGAAAACAAGAAGTCCATATTAAATGACCTCTTGATCTCTGGGCTTCTCCAAGCTCAAATGCTCTGTGACAATGCAATATAGTTTACAATTTCAAATTCTTTTTGGTTTCTGGTTTTCACACCTGTTTTTGAATTATTGGTCATGGCCATGACTTAAGACGCAAATGTGTGGTCCCAAGCACAACTCCTAATTGTGCCCACAAGAATCCTAGAACCTGCTTTATGACAATCCTTTATGCAAGGCGTTTCCAGGAACACACAGGGCAAGAAGAAGAATCCATTATTTCTGAGAAGAAGAATCCATTATTTCCATCTTAGTGGCCTTCGAATGTTAAAGTTGTCACCAAATCAGATCGCTGGAATAGTGCGTCCCCCAGTGCACCCTAGCAGTAATGGAGCACACATACATTAAATTCACTGGCTATCACCACCCTCCTTTAAAAGGAGCTCCCAATTACTTCCTGCTGGAAACACTGCAATAATCTATCCTTTCTGATCTTAACTATGAAGTCACAAGTTGCCACTAGAGGTCTATTTCTCTTACACTCTTGGCTGGACAGAAACCGAACTACTTTAGATTCATCATGCTCCTGTATTTTTAAACTCATCAGTAACTTACTTTTTCTTTTATAAGGAAAGACGGGGGCATAAATGTCCTTATATGTCAGGAAATTTTAAGTGATTACTGAAAAAAGATAATCTGTCATGGTCTGCACCATCATGTGGAATCCTACCTCATAAACCCATGTCCTAATCTCTTCATTTAGGTGGGGGTCAGGCACCCAAGTTATATATGAATATAGAATTAGCATCTACAGACAGAACTTAACATCGCTGCCATGAAAGAATTACAATAAAGTTAAGCTGACAAGGTAATATTCGTAAAAGATTGTGCAAATGATAATTAGCTCTAATGACAGGAAGTATGTATTCTCAAGGCCTGGCTAAAGCCAGGCCAGTCTTCACTTTTCTGTTCTCTTGATGTCCGCAAGCTGCATCAACATTGACAGTTTCCTCGACACCTCGTCCAGTTTAAATTTCATCTCAATTCTCCTAATATGCTCATAAAAGAGAAGAATCAACAACCTCTAATAAAATAATTTCTTTGAGCAATAGTCCTCAAAAGATGCTAACAGACATTGGGAGAAAGGTGGATGAGGAAATTCACAATGGAAGGATCAAGCTGTCACCCCAGGAACCCAAAGATCAATGTCAATATCACTACAAGGGTGACAACCATATACGTACATATAATTGAGGCATAACATAAAGGGCACACATCTTACATACACGACTCCATCAATTTTTACCCCCTGGAATTTTAATTTTATTTCGTTTGGCTTACCAGTACAACACCCCCTTTCCATAAGGCCAGGGCCAGTCAGAAGCAAGCATGGAATGCAAAAAGAAACACGTTGGGACCTGCTTCCAACGTCTGAGCCCAGCATGCTGGTGGCCTGTGCAACTGTCCAGCAAGGGCACAAAGAGGAAAGTTGAACAGAGTCAGATGGCAACTAAAGATATGGCTTCTTTACTGTACTTTTCAAGTCTCTACCTCTGCCCCCAAATCCTACTTTTCCAAAGCTACTAGTTCAAGTCATAGAGTTTCTAACCTGCTGCTCTCCAGAATTGGGCAGTGGGTTTGGAACAATGATTGCCCCCTTGCACCAATTTCAAATACCTGGCATTTCACTAATCTTCTTTTAAAACATAGCAGATGCCCAGGTGGTTCTAACCATATAAAGAGATTTGAAGGAAATCTTTTTAGACCAAATTTAATACTGTTAATTTATTACTCTTAAAACCAGGTATTCTAAAATAAAAAGGCACTTTTTTTATTTGCTATTTTTAACTAAGAAACTGGGACTATAATTAAAAATCCCTAAAAATGAAAGATGTACTACACTTGAAGAGTTAGTTTAATGATGCCATAATTCAATTTTAAAGAGTTAGGGAGCTGTGACCCCAGTAAAAAGTGCCTTAACAGAGATCAAGGGCAAGATTCTGGTATGAAGTTAGTCCTTATTCCAAAAAGGCCATCGCTCATCATGGCTAAAATTATATAACTAGCTCTTACCAAGTTAGTTGATAATCTTTTTAAAAATAAATAACAGACCAAAAGATATGAAGTGCTTAAAAATTTTTCAAAATGTTCAGATATTTATGATACACACAAAATTCTTCTGCAATAATGAATATTATTTCCAATTTGGATAACATGTGAATAGGAAAAAATATTGTTTAAATACAGAATTGTCAGAGAAGAAAATGTATTCATATACAATAATTATATAGACATTGTGAAAAATGCATACCTAATTAAATTCCATCCATTAATAAGGCACTAGCCTTTGGACCCATCATACAAAGATGGCACTTCTGGTAAATATAATATTTGAAACACAACTCAAATACACNTATAGACATTGTGAAAAATGCATACCTAATTAAATTCCATCCATTAATAAGGCACTAGCCTTTGGACCCATCATACAAAGATGGCACTTCTGGTAAATATAATATTTGAAACACAACTCAAATACACAAACCCTGCCTAATGACATAATTATGTGTTTTTCATTTGGTGCCATCATCATCACACTGTGCCTCAGAAAGCTACTTCACAAATGGATCACTTTAAGACACTCTAATTTCTATATGGTGATGCCAAAATAAAAATGCAACACAAATATTCTTCTTAAAATACAATTTACAGGTTTGCCTGGCAAGTGAATTATTCCAACTAGGATTCCAAGCACATTCTGAAGATAAGAAGTCCAATTTTTATAGACACAGTTAAAGGGACATGGAGAGAAGGCCCAAGTTTGATCCCAGCTCTATAACCTTGGGTAAGCTTTTTAATTTCTCCATCCTTCAGTTTCCTCATTTGTGAAACAAACACTCATGACGACGGCATGTCCCTCACAGAATGACTTGGAAGATCACAGAAAAAAATGAACGAAATCATGCCTGGCATAACAGTAGTTGCGCAGTAAACACTAGCTATTATTTTTACCATCACCTTAAGGCCTATCTCAGTGGAAATCATTTCCATCGGCCCAGAGTACCTATTTCTGACAAAGGCAAAGAATGTTCCTTCAGAACAGGTGTGTTGGGCAACAATGGATGAACCCCAAAAACACGCTGCAAAGTGAACAAAGCCAGACACACAGAGCCACATCCTGTATGATTCTCAAATACGAAATGTCTAGGAAAGGCAAAACTCAAGAGACAGAAGAAAGATTAGTGGCTGCCCAAGACCAGGGATCAGAACAGGAATTGACTGCAAAGTCTAACACTGGACTGGGATGATGGTTGCTCAACGGCATAGATTTACTAAAAATGATGGAGCTGCACTTACAATGGGTGACTGCATGGTAGATAAATTATACCTCATATAAAACTGTACTAAAAAAAGAGAGAGAGAGATGTGTATCCAAAGTGTTTGCACAGGTACTTTCATACCAGTCTGTTATGATAGCGAATTCAGATCTTTTCCTGAGGATTACAAAAACGGTTGAGAACACAAGACCTGGGCAAGGATCAGACTTGGGTTGTAATCCTGACTCAGCGTCTTCCTAGGGCAAACTCCTTACTTCTCTGACCCTCGGTTTCCACATCTGAGAAATGGGAATCATAACAGCACTAATGTCAGCGGTTGTTGTGGGCATTACATTATCTTCCCCCAGGTTTCCCACATCAGTAAGCGGTGCCACCACCCTTCACCCAGGTGCCGAGGCGAAAACTGTAGGTCACTCCCAATTCCTTTCCCTTTCACGTATTAGCTCCAATAGAAGATGGGAGAAGGCGTCCTTTTCCACATATATCAGGCATTCAGCCAGCTCCATCCCAGTCATGACAACACCCCTGGGGACTCACAAGAGCCTCCCACTGGTTCCCCACTCGCTTCCATTCTGGGCCCACCTGCAGGTTCAGCTGCCATCCGAAGCCAGAGGAGAATTTATAAACCACAAGGCCAAGCTCATCTCTACTATCCCTTGCTCAGAAGCCTCCCATGGTCTCCCCATCAGCCAAGTCCACACCATGGGCGACAGGCCCCACATGATCTGGCCCCCACTCAGACCTCATCTCACATCTCTCCCCCCACCTAGCTGCATCCACACGGGCCTTCCTAATATTCTTTCAACATGGAGCTCCTCTTCTGGCCTCTGGGCCTCTATTTTGCACTTGCCTCTGAACAGACAGATGGAAATGCAGCTTAGCCTTCCTTCCTACAGAGCAAAAATTCTCCTCTCCAGGGGGGCCATGCCCCATTTGAAGCACCACCTCCTCTCCTGCCAGGCTCCAGCGCCTTGACCCGGTTTACAGTTCTTACAGCACTGACACTACCTAGAATCGTATGTATTTACACTCTGTCTTCCCAGGAATATGAACTCCACATAGGCAGGGATTCTGCCAGTCCTACCCACTGCCCCATCCACATAACCAAGTCTGGCACAGCACCTGGCATATAGGAAAATGCATGAAATACTTGCTGAATGAATGAAGAAATCTCATAAAGCACTTAGCACAACACCTGCCAGGTAGGAGGTGCTCAAGAACTGTTACTTGGTAATAATAAAAATAATATTATTACATTTATTAAAGAAGGTATGGCCAATTCTCCTTACCATTCTGTTCCCTGCCTCCTGTCCCCTTCAAAGAGTCACCTCTAGCCTACAGGGGTGACCCGCGTGGCCTGCATGCTATTAGAACCCTAGGGCAATCCCAAGAGTGACAGCTGACAGTCATGGGACGCCCCACCAGTTATAAGGAATGCAGGCTTTCATCTGGCCCTCATGCTAGTCTGAGAGGTAGGCAAGTGTGATTGTCTCCATTTTATAGATGAGGAAACAGAGAAACAAATAATCTGCTCAAAAATCATATCCTAACTAACAGTGAACTTGGGCCCAGGATTCTGAAAAGTTACAAAGACTAGGACTCTCTCTTTCCACCCAACCACACCACTCAGAGCATCCATTTAAAAAGGAAAGAAAAAAAAGGGACCCTGACCACAGCTTTACCTATTTTAAGTGACAGTAAGTTATAAGGGAAAAGAATATTATAAAGGAAATCCTTCTACATAACCATATCCACAATGACATTCTCAACTTGCTCTAGGACATAGGAGTTGTAATACATCGACATTCATAAACAACTCCTGACTATGTTCACTGCATACATCCAGTTTAATAAACGCATTAGCATGCCCAGAGGCCTGAGAAACCTGGATAAAATGAGAGTTTCAACTTTAACTCCCGCAGAGTGTTTTCTGTTTCATGTGTTAATAATGACACAGAAAAGCTTACACCCCAGTGCCATAGTCCTCTCTCCTGTATACTTTACTAGGACACAACTTGTGTCCCAGAATCGCACAAAACATGCCATTTCCCATATCAAAGCCAGGTTACCTGTGCAACACTCGTGAGGGCAGAAAGGCATCCTGAGGAGCTGGGTACAGAGAGAAGGGAGGGCATCCCCCATTCTCCCCGTCTTCCTCGTTGGTATCTTGGCATCACTGTCGCTAGGTTACCAAACATTTGAGCTAAAAGCCGTGGGCAATGGCACCATGGCCGGCCATCTCAGGGACCGTGTGTTTGGTCTTCATGACCCTGCATGTGCCCCTGCTGTGCTGTGGGAAGGTAGCTCTCACCAAGTTCATCTTACAAGTGAGGGCACTGGAGCTGCCAGGGGTTCTGTGACTTGGAGAAGGTCACAACGCTGGGTCCTGGATCCTAACTCAGACATGTCTGCCTTCCAAGCTCCAAATCACTCCCCTCTACTACATTAAAAAACATGCCCCATTCTCCAATCCCACCCTCTAGCTCAGAGCTGGCACGGAGCAGAACTGTACCCCGTAGATGCTCCAAGGTAACATAAGCCAGCATTATCAATGAAAAGGACAATAGAGAATGAGGTGACAAAATCCCCCAAACTACATGTACCTACAGCCAGCCAGGACGTGGACAGCTGGTCTACCCACATTTTTGTCTATCTTGTTTTTGAAGACTTTCCAACACATATTCAACCCAGCCCAGAAGGCTACCAGGGCTCAGCATTTCTCCCATGAGCCTCTCGGATTAAGGACTGCTGAAGATTAATGACTCAATAACAGGAATAGCACTGCAGACGGCCCAGAGGCTCCTGCATCTCATGTCCTCCAAAGGGATTTTCTTCACACCCCTGAGCCCCGAGATTTGCCATGGGTAGGGAACATGACTGTCACCACACCATGCCCCTGTGCCACCTCTCCATGAGCACACGACACTGCCAAGCACAGACCATGGCCACCGCTCTGCACCAGCCGCCTCACTTCATATGAAATCTTGGGTAGACTCACCCCTTTAGCGAGCCCACCTAGCGTTAAAGCAACATTCCCTGTTTCTATATCTCTCCAGTTTTCTTTCTTACAGTTCACCTGGGTCTGAAATACATTCTTCCATAAATCTTCCCACAACTGTCCCCCACACCCATGTCAAATCAGCCCATTTGTTACAGCACCTCTGGTGGGCACAGATGTAGTCATTCTCCCCCTGTATTACACTGGTCCTCTGCTCCTGATAATCCCTCAGACCGGCTCAGGACACCACGTCCCCACCACGACTGCCTTCCGAGGGCCACTGGCCTTAAGGTTTGCCTTCAGTGGGAACATTGGAATAATACCCGTTTCCCATTCCCTTCTCAATTCTGCACTATAAAGTGTCCCAGCCCCTCAGCCAAATTCCAGACAAAACTGAACAGTCCCCTTATCTGCCCAGATAAGGTGCTACCACCAGGCTCTTAACCTGATCAGCCCTGAATAAATCCCGTTCATTTCCCTCCATGCCTCTCCCAACCCAGCCTTCACCTTAGTCAGAAACCCAAACTGCAGCCTTAGCTGTGATTTACATACATCATTCTTTCCAAGGGAACTTAATTCACAAAGTG
Organism: Hipposideros armiger; assembly: GCF_001890085.2. NCBI lineage: Eukaryota > Metazoa > Chordata > Mammalia > Chiroptera > Hipposideridae > Hipposideros > Hipposideros armiger. The sequence continues at coordinate 541,329 of NW_017731740.1, read as the reverse complement.
CTACTTCCCCCTCACAGCTCTTAACATAACTGTCATTAGACAGTGTCTGTGTAATTTCATGCAGTTCTTTAATATCTCCCTGGCCTGCCCTGCCATGGGGAAAGGGACCCTATCAGTCTTCTCAACTGCCCAGTATACCCAATGCTAAGTCAGTGCAGCCCCGTATGCGGTTCTAAGTAAATATCTGTTCAACGAAGGCGTGAATGAAAAGCAAAGCTTCACCTACCAGTCTGAGAACAGTCCCTTGTTGATTTACCATGACTAAATGAGTTTATGATGTTTTTTTACTGACTGGGTACTGGAATCGATAATATACACCCAGTAGATAAAAGCGTGGATGCCTTTTGGCTTGAGTTTTGAGTACTTAGCATAAGGAAAACTTCAGATGGCTAAGGCCCAGCACTTCTTGCACTAGAAAGGATCAGGGGGAGAAAAATATTCTGCTTCAAGAAGGAAAAGCAAAAGTAGACCTAGATTAGATAAGAACATTACACAAAGAAATGAAGTGCAGTCTCATTGGGTCTTCCCAGCACTACAAGGCCCGGTTCTGTGCACACAGACTGCCCAGTGGCACAGCAATGCTGCAAATGCTCCATGTGCCCAAAGTGAGATGCAAAGTGGGTTGTGCCCACAGCCACTTTCTCAAGTCTTAAAGAGGGGTTACCACTTTCCCAAGATATCTGGGGACGTCTACAAATGCCTGAAATCTAGATCTCATATAACCAAACTTCTTGACCCACTTTCTCAAAAGGCTTGCACAGAGAATTCTGGAAGGAGGGACAGATAGGACATTAAAGATAACAAAAAACCAAATTACTAATCTACAGCTCTCCCTCTTTTTTGGATAAAAGTCTTCTATTCCTCAACCACTCCCAAAGAAAATCAGTAAAACTCTCTTCCACCTTTGCTTGTGATATTTTAAACAATTAAGAAATGGAACGGAGGGAGGAAAGGAGGGAGGGAGGGAGAGAGGGAGGGAGGGAAGTATCCATCCTACTGCAGTTCAAGAACAGGACTTCTTATAGTGCTTCTCTCCAGCATAAACCAAGTCTACTTTTAAACATCCCAGGAATGGGATCTCCAGTCCAAGGGACAGGAGGCTGGCCATCACAGACAGCCACAGCAAGTCCATCACACTGGACCATTCCCAAAATTCTCTCCTCCCTGCGAGGCAACATTACATAAAAAGAGTAAAGCTGGGGAACTCTGGCCTCAGGTCCAACCTGGCTGTGCTGCTTCCATTGCCCACGGCCGCAGGAGGGTTACAAAATAAGACTTAGACATTCTGATATCTCCTATTTGAGTTTCTTTTGACTTTTGCATGTAGAAAGGTACCATTATTTCTGAAGGAATGCTGATCACTACAGCAGACTACATACTTCTCACACACACACACTCACAGGTCACTATTGCACTGCCAAAGCACCCTAAGTATGCATGCAGATCAAGGAGCCCCAAGTTAGGAACAGGAACAAAGGCTGCACCTGACAGTACATAACCACAACTTCCTTCCTTAAATTCTTCTAACTTCAACAAGTATTGCATTATCCTAATGATCAAACTATTTCTAAACAGTTATCTCCAAGACCTCTTTTTACTATGCATATTGGAGAAATGAAATGTCCATAAATGTCACAAGTGGAAAATAAAAGCATGTAAAGACAAAAGCATTCAGTGGCTAACTCTGTGGTTGAACAATGTGTTGTTTTTGGGGTTTTTTTTTTTTTGTTTTTGGTTTTTTTTGTGGAAAACCAAAACAAAACACACATACTCAAAACTACTCACAACTCATGGGGAAATCCCTCTTATTTACTTTCTCAATGCAAAGTCTTTCAGAAGCAAGCATGGACCTAGCTATAAAAACCACTGCTATCCCTTGTTCTACAAAAAGGGTTTGTTTCTAACACATACCGTATGTCCCATCAATCTCAGAATTTTACTTTTTAAATATTTTAAAGCAGGTAGATTGACTTTTCTTTAAAACTTGACTGTCAGTCTATTCTTCCAAATTAGGTGGAATATGCCTTATTCTTCCTCTTTTTTCCGTCTCCCTTCTGTACAGGTGGTTATTTGCAAGAGTCTGAGAATATATATTTCAAAGAGCTTGTTGGTCCTAATCCTGTATGAAAGTGTCAAACCATTATTGTAGAACTATGGTTATTCAACATATTTTAGTCTGACATGACCAGTAAAGATGAAGTATCAGTAACTCCCTCATTTATTCACACACACACACACACACACACACACACACACACACACACACACAATGGCTGTCAAGCCATAAATCAAGCAAAGATACCTTGATCCTCATGGTGTGTTTGAGTGGTTGGGTACATGAGTGACTTTTTCCTTTCAATTTTTTAATAAATACATATAATTTTATACTTAAAAGTTTAAACTTGAAGCTACTAGCACGAAGAAATCTTATCTAGACAGGCACCCCAGATACTATTTCAACTCAAAGCAACTTGGACAGTTAAAATCTCCAAAGTGATGGGGCAGCAACATGGCCAGAGGAGAAAACTAATGTACCTGTTAGCGAGGAACACACAAGTTGAAGAATGCAGGTAGGCCTCGTCCTGTTTTTATGTACTTCCCTTGACTATCACTCATTCTAATCAAATAACTTTGCTCTACTGATACTGACTAGTCCTGTCCAGGAAGGACGGGGTATACGGTACTCTTGCCGAGGAGGGCCGGGCATATGGTACCCTGCTGCAGAGCGTAAGATGTGCAATTTATCCTCTCAAGAGGATTCCTGTTCACAGATCAGAAGGGCTTTACCTTCCACTACAAAGCACGTTAAAACTTAGCCATCCGCATCCATGCCATCCCCTAGGGACCTGAAGATGCTTGGGGAGAAATTGGGAACCAAAATTTTAGGTCTTCTTCGGCGCGGATGCCACCCAAGATAGTGGGTTCACTGGAGCACAGGAGTGGAGAAGTATCAAAATGGAAAAGTTACTTACACACTGTTTGATAACAGTTGCCACTGTCACCTTTAAAACAGCAGGGCAATCCCCCCCGCGGCCCCTCCTTTGTTTGCCCAGGCGGTGGCTCGGTCGGGCCCCTGAGCCCGCGTCCGGCTGCCCCCGGATGCGCCCGGGCAGCGAGGGGCGAGCCGGGCGCCGAGGGCTCAGCATCTGGCTGGCGAGGCGCACCCGGTGGGCAGCGCATCCCGGCTCCAGGCAGGGTCTCTCCATTTTCAGTGCCGAGGAAGCAACAATAAGCCAAAGCGAGCGGCAGCCCGGGCTCCACTCCCTCGCGGTGTCCCCCGCCTCCTCAGCAACCCTCTCGCTGGGGGTCACCAAGCCGGGCCCCCGCCACGCCCCGGCCCTGCGCCCTCCCGGGGAACGACACGGGGTGACTGGAGCGCCCCGCACGCCCACCGCCCTGCGCGTCGCCCTCTCGCGCCCACAGCAACCCCCGCCTCACAGTCCGCGCGGCTCTGACGGCCCGCTGCGGGCAGAAGCCCGGTGGCCCTGCCAGCCCGCGAGTCCCTGGGGCCGGGGGTCGGGGCTGGGCTGGGGCTGCGCAGCCTCCCCGGCGGGCACGCAGCCTCCCCCGAGCTCTCAGTCTTTGTGTGCAAAGTAAGTGCGGGAGGCGAACCTACCTCAGCGCGCGCACAAAGGCGCGTGGCTCCCTCCCTGGCGCTCGCTCCGGGAGGCGGCGGCGGCGCCCAGCGGCCGGGCGGCTCAGGGCGGCCCAAAGGCGGCGCAGGCGACGGCTCAGACTATAGCTGCGGTCGGTCGGACGCAGGGCGGCTCTTTCACACCCCGCGGCCCCGCGCGTCGGAATTAAGTGGCGGGGCGGGGCC
>NW_017731740.1:527649-537459 GCF_001890085.2 Hipposideros armiger | reverse complement strand
GGCGGGGAGAGGCTGCTGAGACCCCGCCCCCGGCCCCGCCCCGCCGCGCTGGCCTTTGGCTCGCGGCAGCCGCCTCCGCTGCGCCCAGCGATGCGGGTCCTCAGAGCAAGTCTGGGGATTTGGTTCCGGGAGGTTTTCCTTCTAGCTCTTTAGTTTGGTTGGCTTCTGAAACTCTCGAAAGAGGAGAGGAAATGTTGGAAGAAAAAAACTTAAGTGTCACCAGATGAAAGATAGGAGAAATCGAAGGTGGCTGGTGAGTGGCCTCTATCTCCACTCTAAGTCTGTGACGCTCAGAGATAAGTGTTCCCATTGAAACCCTGCCAGTACGTCACAGAAGAAAACTCAAAAGGAATCAGGGAGGAAAAGGAAACAGATTTGCTGTAATTGTACAAATTTCAAGCTGGAGCTCGGAGCTTGAAACTCAGTGACCTGGGAATTTACTCATATTCCTTCCCCTCCCCTGCTCATCAAAGGGTAATTGGAGATTTTAATTTGTGCGCAAGGAGGAAAGGGTTTGTTTAACCTCTTTTAGTCTCTCTTGATTTTTTTTTTTCAGGTCTCTTACAGTAGATTGCTTCTCTGCCCAATCCTATGACTCTTAGATTACCATCTACCTGAATCACAGCAGGTACAAAAATGGAAGCTACCTATTTCAGAGCCACAAAAAAAGGACAGCAAGGTGATGGATTTTAGATCAAAAGCATTTTAATTCTTTGGAAACACATGAGTAAGTTTATTTGGGGGGAAGATTTTCTGACTAAAACAGATCATGATCACACAGAACAGTCTTATCATAGATTGCAATAAACAAATTACTTATTCCAAAGATGCTCAAAAGCCACAGCCCTTTAGGGATCTGGCCATCTCTAGGTCCCTAAAGCCCACTGAGGGGTGGAATCACCAGCCACAGGAATTACAGAAACAGAAGTTCCTTCCAAGCCCAAGAAACTGACCTGTGTGAACCCATCCATGGCATTTCCCATTAGTCTGTCTTCTTTCCCCATCCTTGTATTGTGCTGTTTCTGTTCTTGACAATGGGTCTGCCAGTCACCAAACCAGCAGATGGGATCCAGCCTAGATTTTCCCCTCACTCCTCACAAGGGATTCAATTCCGAATCCTGCGCTTTCTTCATGATGCCTAGACAGCCCCCATCCCCATCCCATTGGCACTGTCAGGGTTGACCTTTGGGGTTTGTCACCACACTGTGGTACTTCTCTCCCAGCTGTCCCCAGCCTCCAATCTCACACACTGTTTTTCTCCAATTTGCTTCTCTAGGGAACTTTCCAAATGCAAATACACTCGGGTTCTTCCTCTGCTTACACCCCTTTTGGGTGCCCATTTCCTACTATATGATCAAGTCCAAGCTCAAGTCCAAGTACAGTATCCCAGAGGGCAGCAAACTCCTTAATATCACTTGACCACTTTCATGAGCTCTTCTTACATCCCAACCCACCCCCACCCCCACTCAAACACCCAGAGCTTCACTCAGCCAGAGTGCTGTATTTGCTAATGGCCCTGCTCTGTGAGTGTGAAGGCAGCCTGGCATGTTGTCCCCATGCCTCCCTTCTGCTTAGCATAGCTTAAACTCCCCACCCCAAAAAACTTCTCTCCTCTCTGAGACCCAGTTTCCTCTGAGAAGCCTTCCCTGTCCTGCTCAAACTGAATGGACCTTTTCTGCCTCTCCCTAGCACAGTCTTATAATAATTTTTGTACTGTATTGAATATGTGTGCCCTCCTGGAGCAGAGTTGGTGCTTGATATCTTTACATCCTTGTGCTTAAACGTATGTTAGCGGTCTGGCATAGAAAAAGGGTTATGGACTAAATTGTGTCCCCCACAAATTCATATGTTGAAACCCTAACCCTCAGTGAGATAATTTAGAGATAGGGCCTTTAGAGAGGTATTTATGGTTAAATGTGATCATAAATTTGGGGACCTAATCCAGTAGGATTGGTGACCTTATAAGCGGAGGAAGGGACTTCAGAGATATCTCCCTTTCTCTCGTGAGAACATAAATGTCTGTTGTTTAAGTCGCTGTTGTGGCAGCCCAAGCAGACTAACAAAAGAACCATAGATTAGATTCTAGATTCTAACTTTGGGAAAGCACTAACCCACCAGTGAGCCTGTAATGTCCTCTCAGAGCAGCCTGGACAAACTTCTGTGATGCCAGGATGGTGGGAAGAGTGTCTGATGTGATGTGACCACACAACCTTTTCCCTGCCCTCTCAGAGAAATACAAACAGGCAGTTTATTCCATAGTTGGGGGTATAAATGCCCACAGGCTTTCAGCCATGGCCCTTCCCTTGTATCAGGAACCATAATTTCTTTTAAACCAAAAACAATAAGAGGAGATCAAACATTACTTTGAACTTCTTGAGTCAAAGCTTTGTTAAGAGACAGCCAACACTCATTTATTAAGTCCACTGTTTGGGGCTGAATATTTCACATCCTTTGGGAATCTTAAGGGGATTTTAATTCATGTAGGATCAAGTATCCAATTTGGTTTGGGGCCCCTGGAGTCACTGTAGGTGGACCCCAGAAATAAAAACTTTAAGGTTAGGGACTAGAGTGATATTGGGTTGTCAGAAAAGTCATGACGCATTTTTTGCAATGAAAACCATAGAAAAAATACTTCATGACTTTTCCGACAACCCAATATTTATGTTTGCATCCATACCAACTACCAACAGTGCCTGGAACATAGTAGGTGCATGATAGATGTTTCTCGAATGAATGAGCCTAGAATATTAGGGCACAGCTAGACTTCCCAGGGTTACACCAGGTAACTCCAAACTCTCATTCAAGTCTGATGTCCTGTAGATTCCCTATTCTCGATGTGGACAAGACTCCATGAACAGTCAGGTGAGCCAGTGTCCCAGGCACCTAATGCTCTGCGTGGGTTTCTGCTCCTGGGCTGACATGGTTAATCAGGTACATAGAAGGGATTTGCTGACTTACTTTCTCCAAATACAAGACAAAGAAAATACTGTTCTGAATGATTTTTTAATCACTTAATCCATCATTGGTGGTAGGTTCTCTCATCTCACATTACTGGAAAACATACATGAGAATTTTCCATCCTATAATACTCACCCATAAGGTCACTCCTATACTCAACTTTAACCTCATCCTTTAGTTTTGGTATCTAGGGGCCTTTTAAATTAATTCCTACAAGAAACTGAAGAAAGTAGAGTCAATTTTGGGGGACATAAAGTGGAACAAAGCAAAGCAAATCAATTTGGAATAAATTATGTTGTTTTTTATCTCCTTCTTTGGTCATTTTCCTAATGCATAATCTTGAAATTGTTGCTTTATGCCCTAACCATCATCCTGAAGAGTTCCAAAGAGATGAGAAAAGCTTAACAATGCCCTAGAGAAGGGAAATTGATTTTTATGTATATACTCTTTTGTATCTTAAGTTTTGCACGGTGTACATGGACATTAGACTAGATAAGAACCCATTCAAAAAGAAGCAGTTTTCATTTTAAAATTGTCTTTTTAAAGTTGTGTTCCTTAATATCTGTATCGGTTACCTATTACTACATAACAACAAATCCCCTTAAATCGTAATTGCTTGATATAAAAACGAATGATTTGCTCAAAGCGCTGTGGGTTGACAATTTGGATATGGCTCCGCTGGGGCAGTTCATTCCCACTCCATTTGGTCTTAGCTAGGTTCTATTTTGTATTTGCAGTCAGTTGGGAGGTCGTCCAGGGACCATCTTGTCCTGGGTGGCCTCAAAGTCCAGATGTTGACTGGAGCTGTCTTCTTGGTCACCTCAGCTACCCCTCACGCAGCTCTTGGCAGACTCACTGGGACTTTCTCATAGGGTATCTGGGCCCAAGAGAGTGAAAGAGGAGGCTGTAAAACCTCATGAGGTCCAGCCTCAAGGTCATCTGCCTGCACATTCTATTATTCAAAAATATGAGAAAGCCAGCCCAAATCCAAGGTTTGGGGAAATGGACTCTCCCTCTCACTGGTAGAAGAGGTAGTCATGTTACAAAGGGACCTGAGTACTAAGGTAGGAGGAATTGTTGTGACCATCTTTACAAATCATTTTTCCCTGACTCAGAGCTGTGCAACCACACAGTGGAGAATAACCATGACAGGTGATAACAGTCATCTTGGGGAAATCCTTCTGATTACATATAAGCCAAAAGCCCTTTGCGAGTGAACATAAAATCCACAACAGATTCAATAATTTGATACCGGGCCTCATGCCCTGAATTCATAGAGCAAAGTCAATACATGATTTCTGCTTATTTGGTTTTGGTTTCAAGTAAGAATGAGAGGGGGACAAAAAAAAAAAAAGAACACAGGCTTTAGGACTCTTAAAAAGGTTGACCAGGTTCCAAATTGGTGTATTATTGGGTTGTCAGAAAAGTCATGATGCATGTTTGTGACAAATGACACTAGTTCATTTTTGGAAGTACTAGAGTCATTTGCATCTATGCTATTGCTATGTCATATGACAGCTGACAGTTCTAGCTTCATTCTAAAAAAAATTGAGTGATTTGGTTGAGTTTTGGAGATTTTACAAGTTGAAGATAGAAGACCAAACTGTGCATTTTTGCCATATTTTACTGTTTTACTTCCATAAATGGAAGAACACACGTCAAGCTTATGAAAAGTTGCATAAAGTTTATGGTGACAATGCTCTACAAGAATGTCCAGTGCCAACAATGGTTCACAAAATGCCATGCTGGTGATTTTGATCTCAACGACGCTCCTCAGTCAGGGAGGCCCACCGAGGTTGATAATGACAAAATAAAGGCATTGATCGAGTGAAACCCACGTTACACAACATGAGAGATTGCAGGAACATTGAGCATCCATCATTCAAGCATTCACAACCACCTGAAGAAGCTGGGATATGTAAGCAAGCTCGATATTTGGGTTCCACATGAACTCAAAGAAGTTCACTTGATGGTGCATATAAACATCTGCAATATGCTCATTAAATGTGAGGGAAACAATCCTTTTTTAAAGTGACTGATAACTGGTGATGAAAAGTGGATTGTTTACAACAATGTGGTGTGCAAACGGTCTTGGTCCTGACGTGATGATTCTCCTCCAATGACATCGAAAGCAGATATTCATCATAGGAAAGTTATGTTCTCAGTGTGGTGGGATTTCAAAGGTGTCATGTTTTGCGAGCTCTTACCAAGGAACCAAACAATAAATTTGAATGTGTACTGTCTGCAATTGAACAGTTTGAACAAATCCATCATCCAGAAATGTCCAGAGCTTGCTAATTGTAAAGGAGCTGTGTTCCATCACAACAACACAAAACCACACACAAGTTTTTGATCACTTATCAAAGATTATTGGAGCTTGGATGGGATGTGTTGCGACATCCACCATACTCGCCTGACCTTGCCATCAGACTTCCACTTGTTTCGCTTTCTTCAAAACTCCTTGCATGGTATAGCGTTCAATTCAGATGAGGCTGTAAATCAGCACCTTGCTCAGTTTTTTTGCAAATAAAGACAGGTCCTTCTATGAACGAGGAATTATGAAGCTCACTGAAAGATGGCAAAAAGTTATCGAACAAAATGGGCAATATATCATTGATTGATCTTTGTTCTTTATATAAATAAATGACCTTTGAAAAATATAGGCAAAATACATCATGACTTTTCCAACAACCCAACAGTTATTTATGGCTGCATAACAAACTAGCATAGACTTAGCAGCTTACGATAACCCATAGATAAGTTCATCCTGGCTTTAGTTCAGACACCCCATGACTGGATACTCTGCTCAAGGCCCCCATATCAGAAATCAAGATCTTGGCAGGATTCATGGCTTATCTTATCTGGAGCTCGAGGTCCTGTTGGCTGAATTCAGTTCCTTGTAGTTGTAGGACTCAGGTCCCTGTTTCCTTACCAGCTGTCAACAGGGAGCCACTCTCAGCTCCTAAAGGCTGCCCACATGCCTTACTATGTGGCCCGCTCAGTCAAGTCAGCAATGGCACATTAAATCCTGCTGCTTCCGATCTCTGCCCCCCTCCATCTCCACCTCTTGACCCAGATTTACAGTGTTCATGTGATTAGGTCAGGCCTACCCAGAACATCTGTCTTAGAGTCAACTGATTTGAGACAGTCCTTACGTCTGCAAAAGCCATTCACAGTAGTACCTAGATTATTGTATGATTAAATAACATGTACACGGAGGTCCAGAAATCTTGGAGCCTATCTTAGAATTCTGCCCACACTGTCAGGAATATAAATAGATGGATGGATAGGCAGACAGAGAGACAGACATTCCTTAGTATAAAATGTATAATGTGAGGGCAGGCATAAGATGGCAGACTTGGGGAGGTATCACGTATAAGCGCAACAGTTACTTAGGTAAACCGGAGAAGCCAGGTCTAACAAGGAATTCTGATAAAGTAATAACCTAGCCCCGTACAGCTCAATGGGTAGTAGGTTTTCATTAAATCCTCATAACCTGAATACTGAAAAAATAGGGAAAGAAAGACAAAGTTAGTACAGCACACTAATTTTATCACTTAAAAAGCATAATATGAATATGATAGTATTTCCTTCATTTTGCTAAACTAGTTTGCACTGTTGTTGCACAATATTAATGCAACATTTTATATAACCCACGAAGATAATGCTTTTCAATGAAGAGATTTAGAGAATTCATTTGAGGAAAAGTTTTGTGAAAAGATGCATGGCTTGCCAAAGAAGTACAGCGTGAATGTACCTTTTATAATTAGTAGTACTTAGAAAGGATCAAAATGATATACCCAAATATCAAAAAGAATTCTATAAACAAGATCATGAGCTGTTACATTAAAATAGCCTCTTTGCATGAGCATTTGTGAGCAAAGAAATGGAATAATTTCGTTAAATATGCTAAAAGCACCAATAATAAAAATGAATAAAAGGTAACTGAACACAGCCATTTCCAGAGTTTAAAGTTTAGGAGTTTTAATTTCAAAATCTTTAATACATGTGTTGCCTAAAGTGCTTAATTTAGTTTTTATAAAATGCTTGCTCTTGGTTATTCATAACTTTAAAATCAAAGGGACTGTAAAAGATGGTAATCTAAATCTGTAACTAAATATCACCTAAGAATCAGGAGAAACAGCTGTTAGTCACATAAACAACTAGTGAATGATGCAAAGACCTGAGTTTTACGTCTTTTTTCTTTACATAAATCAAAAACCAGAAAGAAGGATTTCCTGAGAGTCTTCCTGTATATTAAAAACTAAATCTTAAAAAGCAAAACGGGGGGGGGGAAAACACTCAAACCCTCATCCTGTCAAAATGTTAAGAGATCTTAATAGTAGCTATTAATGAGTAAACAAACTATCTCTGCATTTGAGGATGATAAAGATAATTCCTATATGTTTCCTAATTTGAATAATTAACATATAAAATAAATGACCAATTCTCTGGGAACATTCTACATTTTGCTCCAACTTTATTTTCTTCTTTGTAATATACATTCCAGATACACACATTTCTATTAGCAGGAAGTATCCCTTAAAAATGCTTATATTGGTAATGACTAGTTAAATGTCATTTATGTACATACATATTCACCTAGTGGAGTAGTGGAATGAAGACTAGGCTAGGACAGATGAGATCTCAGTCTTGGCTCTGCTAACAAGTAGCTTTGTGACTTTGACAAGATATTTAACTCACTGTAGGCTGTTTCCTCTGGATTTAATGGTTTAATGATTCTATCTTGCAGATAGAATCATGTATCTGCAAGATATAGATACAGATATGGATATGGATCTAGATATAGACCTAATGTATATAAAAAATTACAGCACTCTAGTATACATATATACATGTATATATACAAAGGTAGAAATGTATATATGTAAATCTATATAAAAATTATAGCACTAATGGTGTTTCTGTTGCTGCCCAGGTTTGGCTGGAAAATAGGCCTGCTCCATTCAGTTTGGGTTTACAAGTAAAGTCCAAACTGCAGCTAAAGTTAAACCTTGCCAGAGGAAGTTTGCTTATTAACTTTGCTAAGAGGACTTGTATCACCCGCCCATTTGAAGTGCAAATGATTACTGGGCTTTTCGAGTGATAACCTTCTTCTATTTGTTCCACCTAAATTTAACACGAATAAAAGTCTACCTAATGTTAGCTTTAGCTGGATACTGTTAGTATTAATAAAGATTTGCATTTTGTAAGGAAAAAGAGAGAAAGAATGAACATGAAAAGGCTAGAGAGTCCTTCTGAGCAACTAAAGGCAATTTCTGGAAATGTGTTGTAACCCTCCCTGTCCCCCTCTCAGATAGACACTGCCCTTGCTCAGAACAACCTGCCTTGTCCTGGGTCCAGCTCACCCTAATGACCTCCATTTGCAAGTCAACAGCTGAGACACAGAGCAGGAAACAGTATTTTGACAGCACCTGCTTTGCCCAGATCATTTCTATCTACAACAACTGCTTAAGCCATCTGCTATCATCTACATCAGCACATAAATGATTACTTAAAAGGGTGAAAGAAAGCAAGACATGTAAAAATATAATGGAAACCATTCTTTTCCTTAAAAGACAAATAAAATGGAAACTCTTGCATCCAAAATGATGATATAGACAAAGACACACAGAGAGAACTAGTAACAAAAATATTACAAGTGAAAATGAAGACATAGTATAGATACTCAAAGGCTAAAAAGAGAATGCAGGAACACTATGAACAATTTTATTTGAAAATTTAGATGAAATGGAAAAATGCCTAGGAAAAGACAACTTGTTACAGCCGACTCCGGATAAAATAGGAAACATGCAGAGTTCCATAAACTTCCAATGAATTGGATCAGCAATTAAAATTTTCTCCCAGAATAGGAGGAACCTAGTACTACGGAAATTGATTTGAAGAATAATTTGCTTGATGAAGAGGGTAAAGGGAGACAGAACATGGTGATGAAGAGAGACTAGACTACAGGTGGTGAGCACAAAATGCAGTGTACAGATGATGTATTAGAATTGTGCACTTGAAACTTACATAATGTGATTAACCAACATCACCCCAATACATTTAATTTTAAAAAAAGAATGATTTGGCTAGAGATAGTCAATCTTTCTTGAGAGACAGGTTATCAGCACGACTAATGAAAAGCAGAACTTCTCTAACTTCTCTTTTCACTCTTAACTTCCCTACTTATACATATGCCCCCTTTGGAGTGTCCCCCTGACAATCTTGGTCCCACAACTTTAAGATAAGCTCCATTTCCTCTCTCAGGCTCCAGATCCACTTAGGTCACCAAACTAAGCCATCTCTTTCTCTGTCATTTCTCTCAGAGCTACATTTTCCTCTCCATCTCTAAAATTCTGCTGGGACCACAGATACTGAGTCCTCACTGAATGGATATCCACAGACACTGTTTTCTTTTCAACTGCCCCAGTCACAGCACCAGCAGGCCACAGCCACCAGGGTAATCCAGTACAAATGGTACAATGCCTCTCCCCTCAGATCCAGACCAGTGGCTTTTCTTTCATTAAAATTCAAAGTGGCCTCTTCCTTTAAGAAATGGTTTTCTTAAAAATATAACTACCATAGGATCCCTCTTCTGGGTACATACCCAAAGGAAAGGAAATCAGAGCCTTGAAGAGATATCTGCACTCCCATGTTCATTGCAGCATTATTCACAAGACATGGAAACAACCTACATGTCAATCGATGGATGACTGGATCAAGAAATTGTGATACACACACACACACACACACACACACACACACACACACACACAGCTATATATAGCAATGGAATATTATTCAGCCTTTAAAAAAGAGATCCCACCATTTGCAACAACATGGATGAAC
>NW_017731740.1:521500-525394 GCF_001890085.2 Hipposideros armiger | reverse complement strand
CACACACACACACACACACAGCAAATTCAAGGCACAGCAGGGGGCCTAGCAAGAGCTTGGACAGGAGAGGTGATAGATGGTGGGGTCTGAGAGGTCATGGGGAGAGGGTGGGACGTATCACTTAAGGCCCTGGAGGCTACTGTAGGGAGTCTGGCTTTTACTCTGAGCTTGGAAGCCACTGGAGGGGTTTGAGGGGAGGAGAGACCTGGCCTGCTGTACATTTTAAAGGGATCACCTGGCTGCTGTGTTGAAAATAGACTCTATGGGGACAAAGGTGGAAGCAGAAAGAACACCATAGAAGGCATTGATCCAGGAGAGAGAAGGCGGTGCTTGGCCCAGGGCAATAAGAAAACATTCACATTATGGATATTTTGAAAGCAGAGCCAACAGGATTTGCAGCTGGATTCCATGTGGGATGGGAGAAAAAAGAGAATCAAGGGTGACTGCAAAGTGTTGGGTCTGAGAACCTGGAAGGATGGATTCTCTTTTTCTTTGAAGAAGGAGGCTGTGAGAGGCACCGCTTATAGAGAGACTATCAGGAGTTCTGTGTTGGGTATGTTGAGTCTGAGCTGCCCTGCATGATTCGAATGAAGATATCGAGTAAGTGGTTGGCTATGTGTTTAGAGCTAAGAGGAGAGGCCCTGACTGGAGCTGTACATTTTAGAATCACCAGTGGGTATTTGATACCAAATGCCAGAAGATTACGTGTATCACCAATGAAGTGACTGAGGTCTGGGCCCTGGGCCACCCCATCATAGAACGGTCAGGGAGGTGAATGGAAACTAGCAAATGAGACCGAGAAGGAATCGTCAGTGAAAAAATATGAAAACCAAGAGTGTGGGTCCTAAAGGCCAAGTGAGGCTAGTGTTTCAGGAGGAAAGAGTGTTGACTGTTTCAAACATAGGTCCAGTAAGATGGGGACTAAGAGTGGACTGTCAGATGTACTCACCTGAGTGTCACTGGGGGAGTAGTAGGGATAGGAACATGGCTGGAGGGTTGGGGGAGGGCTCTATGAAAGAATGGAAGGAGAGGAATTGGAGGCCACTGGTATAGGCAACTTTTTCTAGGGCAGTAGATGAAGAATATAGGGCCAAGAAAGGTTCTGTTTAATTGTTTGGTTTTCTTTTTAAAATGGGAGAAATCAATGGTATGTTGAGGTCTGTGTGCAATGCTTGTCATGTTCTTTGTAAACTGATGGGAATGAGCCTGTGTCGAGACAATTAATGATTACCCTTACAGGCCTTTTAAATATTAAACCCTGACCAGGCTAAAGAGAACACTCTGCTCCAGCCAATTTGTCTCACTTTGGCATGAACACACTTGCTCCTACCTCTGAGTCCTGTCCATGCTATTCCCACTGGCAGGAATGCTATTCCTCCCCCTTTTTACAGATCCAAACTCTGCCCATATATTAAGTTTCATCTCAAGTTCTACTTCCACCTGTAAACCTTCCCTAACTTTTGAAATCTAGATTAATTGCTTCCTTTATTTTACTTTTATAACACTTAGTATTTCTAAAACACTTATTAAGTATCCCTGTGTGCAAACGAGTGAGCTAGAGTTGGGAGGTGAATAAGTTAAATAAAAAGCACAGTATCTACACTCAAGAAGCTAACAGACTTATCTGTTGTGTATTATCATTCTTGTACATATCTTTTTCCCCTCTAATTACCTTGTAAATCTTAAAGGCAGACAAGAGTCAATGTTTGTATCCTTTTGGTGTTTAGCACCATGAGAGAGCCATCAGTATGATAGAATTAATTAAAATATTACTTCCCAATTGTATGAAATAATTACCCCCCAAGATCTTAGCTTAACAGTTTATTCCTTCAAAGATGTTTATAAGTAATTTATTTTAAATCTTTCCGAAAGATGTTAGATATTTCCCTGCTGTGTTAAATAAAGCTCGTTGGGGATGATACTTTTTAAACAAATGATTCTGATCTTGTGGAAGGCATAATGGGGTTTCTTTATTGGGAATTTTGATAAAGCTGAACTTAGGGTACATTGCACATTTGCTGGAATAACTCTTCTTGAGACTCAGTTTTATATGTCGGTAAAGAATCTGATTAGCAGTTCTACGGACCAATTGGAAACTTGTGCTTCAAAAAATAGCAAGGCAAATGAAAAAGACAAAGGGTATTGTCTTAACTGAGATTTCTACAATTCTCAGTGCTCTCAGGATGACACAGAGTAAGCCCAGGGGACTACTAATGAGGTAGGAAATATGAATATGCATGAGCTGGAATCACACCAAGATGCTGATAAAGGGTATTGTTCCTCACCCAGAACTGCCTGGTATACAAAAAAAGTGGAAGGACCCAATGAGTGTATTATTGTCAAGCTCGTGGCAGATTTTCTCCTAGGCTTACTGGAAAGCTTTATTAAATAAGAACAGCAATGATGAAAGACACATTTGAATCCCTCATAATAATATCCAGGTAAAGAACATGGGGAAAGTAGGAAAAATAAAGTCAAAATAAGATGCGCAGGTGAAGGGATGAGAGCAGGAGGAGGAAGAAGACAAGGAAGGGAGAACAATAAGAGAAAAGGAGAGAGAAGAAGGAAGATGGAAAAGAAGAACTGCCTGGGGACAAGAGTGGGGTGGAAGGGCAAAAGAGGAAATAAAGAGGCTGGGAGGGAAAAGGAAATTAGCAGGGAGAAAGACACAGGATATTTTAAGATTTTTTTGAAGGTCATGCCCTGGTTTTCACTGCTAATTAAAGATTCAGGAAACAAGCCTTCCTGTTGCATGTGTGTGATTCTTGTTATGTTCCTTATAAGTGCTTGGTGCGTATTAAGAGCATCTGCAAAGAGGAGGGGTTTGTACCTGAAGGCTGGGGCCCTTTTCTTGGGCAAGATACATGTCTCTTAAGCTTGAAATAGGAAGTGAGAGAGTGCCCTGGCCTTGCTCAAGGAGTCAAGGACGCAGGAGACGCAATATGAAAAACAAAAGGATCCATCAAATATGATTGAACATAAAACTGTACATTCTGTCATTTGGAACTCAATATATCATCCTTTCACAACTGTTGGCTTTTTTTGAATTGAGGAAACATGGAAGTGACTGTCTATATTTGAGTTCAGACAAAAGTAGAACATTAAGCTTCAAGCCAAGACAGAGAGCAAGCCAACACCAAGAGCAAGGTGTCCTGGTAGGGAAGGCAGAACACAGCCATGCCTAGGTAAGCGCTGTCAGGAGGAGAACGGACAGAAGAAGCAGGTAACACTCAGGTAGGTGAAACGGTCTGAGGCACACTCGGAAGCTGGGGCTGAGGGCTGACTGCTGCTCATCAATTAGGCTTGCTAAGCCTCGGATTGTCTTAAGGGCTGCTCCCTATAATTATCAGAGGACCATTCCCCCAAAGTACAGACTTTGACTCTTTAGAGACTTCCTTTCTTGGTTTCTAGCCAAGGGGAGCTATACTGACATTTACTAATTTCAGTTAACCTTAATATGCCTAACAATCTTTTTTAAAAACCTTAAGTCCTCAATTTGGAACAGCTTATATACAGGCGACCCTTGAACAACATGGTTTGAACTTTGCAGGTCCACTTATGTGTGGATATTTTTTCAATAAATACCTGTATTGTTTTCGATCCACTGTTGGGCATCCCCAGATGTGGAAGGGCATTGTTCTATGCCATTTTATACAGGGGACTCGAGCATATACAGGTTTGGGGATTTGGGGGTGCAGGGCAGTCCTGAAATTAACCCCCTGTGGACACCAAGGGACAACTAAATTACTGAGGAGTTAAAAGTTATACAAGGATTGTCCACTATGTGGGGATCAGATCCCCAACCCCTCGTTGTTCAAGGGTCAACTGTACAGATTGCCCACAGTAAGATCTCAAAGAATCTGGGGTCCTATTTTGTTAAGTACTTTTGATTTT
>NW_017731740.1:516588-519637 GCF_001890085.2 Hipposideros armiger | reverse complement strand
CTTTTGGGTTTTTAATGTAGATAATCATGTCATTTGAGAGTTTTATTTCTTAGTTTCTTATTTTTAAATTTGGCATTTCTTTCAAGGGACTCTAGGAAAAGAGGCATGCCGACAGAGCGTGAATAGAATGAGATTCAGTTCCATATGTCTATGCTTACAAAGTCCACATTAAACTGCTGCTTATATTAAATGGATTCATTTTTAAATTTTTCAGTTAAACTGTGCTGTATCCTTTGTGTCCTGTGACTGACTCCTACGGCAGACGATTTGGTTCAAAGCTCCAAAGTGTTCAAACTACTATAATGTTCACTTTGGCTGAAACATTTCCTCATGTGGGCCACTTTTGAAAATGTATACGAAATGGAACCTTTTGTGGCTAGACGAAAACCACAGGGCAAGGGGAAATTAAAGCAAGACATTTGATTAAAGAGTTAAGACCAAAGAATTAAAGAATGTAAAGGACAAAAAGGAAGTGAACGCTTAGCTCAGTCAGGCTGGAAATCTATTAAAGGAAACAGGATATATGGCCTTGAGAACTCCCCTAGATTCCCAGAGTAGAAGCATATGTCGATTTGAGGTTGGGGAAGAGAGGAAGAACAAACATGATGTGAAACGGAAGGATTCAGATTGTGTGAGGCTTTCCGAGCCAATGCAGAGTGGCACCGGCCCCGTTCCACAGCTTGCTTGTTAGCTGCTGGAAACAGAACACAGCACACAGAGAGCAAAAAGAAAGGGGAGGGGGAATTCTTCAGAGTGGAAAAGGCCCACCAAAATATCTTGCAGTTAGAAGATGTGTCAAGACAATNCACACACACACACACACACAGCTATATATAGCAATGGAATATTATTCAGCCTTTAAAAAAGAGATCCCACCATTTGCAACAACATGGATGAACCTGGAGAACATTATGCTAAGTGAAATCAACCAGGCACAGAAATAAAAGGACTGCATGTAAGCCGAATCTAAAAATGTTGAATATATAGAAGCAGAGAGTAGAACCGTGGTTACCCAGGGTGGGGAAGTGAGGGAAGGGGAGCTGTTAGAGAGAACTAAGTTGCACTTATATAGGATGAGTAAGTGGAAATCTAATGTATAGCATGATGACTATAGTTAATAATACTGTATTGAATACTGGAAACTTGCTGAGAATAGATTTCTGGAGGGTATTATGCTAAGGGTATTATCAGACTAAGAAAGACAAATACCATATGATCTCACTTATATGGGTAATCTAAAGAACAAAATAAACAAACAAACAAAACAAAAACAGAGTCATAGATACAGAGAACAAACTGATGGTTCCCAGAGGGGAGGGAGGTTGGCCGGCTGGGTGAGAAAGGTGAGGGGATTAAGACGTACAAAATGGCAGTTACAAAACAGTCACAGGTATGCAAAGTACAGCATAGACAATACAGTGGATAATGTTGTGACAACTATGTATAGTTCCAGGTGGTTGCTAGACTAATTGGGGGATCACCACGTAAGTTATATAAATGTCTAACCACTATGCTGTACACCTGAAACTAATATAAAATAATATTAAATGTCAACTGTAACTAAAAATAAATAAATTTTCTTAAAGAGAGTAGATTTCATTTGTTCTCAACCCCCCCACCCCCCACTCCCCCCCCACACACACACAATATAGTAACTATGTCTGGAGATGTTATGTTAATTAGCTTGGCTGTAGTAATCATTTTACTATGTATATCAAATCAGCATGTTACATACTTTAAATATAACCATTTTTAATTTTTAAAAAGGAAATGGTTTTCTTTCCCCCTAAATAGTTGTCCTAAGGAGCCAATGATAGTGAACCCAACCAAACTGAATATATAGAGGCAGGGGAAATTTATAGAATGATGTATTTTCTCATGAATTTTAGTTGCTGATCAGAATTATTACTTTTAAAGAAGAACTTTACACATCTTCAGAAATAGTAGACTCTTAAGGATTTAGAAAGAGGTGGGTCTTATATATTATTATTTATGAATAGTATCAAAATATATGCCTTGATAATTCTTTCCTAATTAGCTATTTTCTTTGTATGTTTAGGATAAAAATAGATAAGCCAAGTTATGAAGGACTCTGAATATTTCTTTCATGAATTTTTTAAATCTACTGTACTACTTTGGATAATAAATGTAAATCAATTTCTGATTTTTCCTGTCTCCTCAAAATGCAAATGAATCCCAAAATAAAACTTTTAGTAGTCTATAAAGTGATATGTTGATTTGGAATTAATATGTTCTTTTATCATCCTTATTGATTTTTGAGCAATTTGTTACTCCCAATAATGGGAAAAATCATAACATGATTCACATGTTATGGAGAAGCCATCAAATAATATAACAAAAAAATGCCTTGGAGAACAGTACCATGCCTTGTGTAAGATAAAGAATACTGGCTTTGCCAACCAAAGGGCTGAATAATATAGTGATGATGTCCGCATTGCAACTGATGTGAGTTTGTGTCCTATATCCACTGCTGGTAAGCTGAGTAACTTTGGCTAAGTTAGTCAACTACTCTAAGACTCAGTTTCCTCATCAGTAAAATGGGGGTTTATTCATGTATTTATTTAACAAACAATTCTCAAGCACATTCTTTGTTTCAGGCACTGTTCTAGTCCCTGAGATTACAATAGTGAACAAAACTGAAAGAAATCCTTGCCATTATGGGATGTATATTTTAGAAGAGGGAATCAAACAGGAAAGGAAGAAAGGAGGAAGAAGGGAGGGAGGAAGAAAATAGAAAAGCTTAAATGAATAGTATGTCAGGTAACCTTCATTATTGCTGTGCTATAGAAAAAATAATAAAGCTGGGAAGGGGAAAGAAAGTGGTGGTGGGAAAGTATAATTTTACATAGGGTGGCAAGGGACAGTTCCTCTGAGAAAGTGACATTGGAGCAAACACCTGAAGGACTGGAAGGAATTCCTCGTGCAGGTGTCTGGAGGACAAGCTCCCTGAGCTGCTAGAAGAACAGGTGCAGAGGTTTTGAGGTTGGCGTGTGTGCATGTGTGCACACGCACGCACGCATGCACGCAC
>NW_017731740.1:506224-512418 GCF_001890085.2 Hipposideros armiger | reverse complement strand
AAACAACAGAAACTTATTTTCTCATAGTTCTGGAGGCTAGCCATCCAAGCAAGGTCAAGGTGCTGACAGGGTTAGTTTCCTCTGAGGCCTCTCCTTGGCTTGCAGATGGCAATCTCTGTGTGTGTGTGTGTGTGTGTGTGTGTGTGTGTGGGCCTGTGCCTTAATCTCATCTTCTTACAAGGACACAATCAGATTGGCTCGGGGCCTACCCTAAAGGCCTCATTTTAACTTAATCACCTCTTTGTAGGCCCTACCTCCAAATGTGTCATATTTTGAGGTGCTAGGGTTAGGGCTTCAACATGTGAACCTGGAGGGGACACAATTCAGCCCATAATATATATCATTCTCAGTGAAGTTCTCAGAGATCCAATCATGCTGCTTGAGACCACTACCTCTAACGCATAATGAATTAGCTCTTTGTAGGTTTCATAATTTGGAACTGTGATCTTTACGGTCAATGGAGCTTTATCTGTAGGTAGCCTTCCAAAGGATGTGTGCACACCCTTCTAAAGAGCCTTTCCTTTGTTTTTGCCAGGTACCTGAGAATTTACGGATCCAGGAGGTTTTCACATGTTCATTTTTCAACATGGAGAGTCATGGGACTCTGCAATAAGCTTGAATCTCAAATCCAGGCATCATATAGCCTACCATGGTGAATTCTCAGGAGAGAGAATTTTCCCCACCATAGTCCATACTGAGACACAGTTTCCTGTATCTCCCTTTAAACAGGGGGATAGTTCCTCAAGGTCCCGGCTTAAGCCAGGGGGGGTCTCATTTCCAACATCATGCCTCTCAGAGGGCCCAGGCCTTGCCCTGTGCAGTCAGATTCCCGGGATGGTCCCCTACGATCTCTGTCTCCTGGTGTCACACCCTTTTGTGATCTCCTCCCCCCGCAGTGTGGGCAGAACCTGTGACTGCTTCTAACCGACAGGATACGGCAGAGGTGACGGCACAATTACATAACTACTTTCTATAAGATCCTAGTACCCATCTTGCTGAAGCCACTCCCTTCCTTTGAAGAACAGGTTGCTCTGTTGGGGCAGCCTATGTTAGGAAGCCCACGTGGCACAGAGGGCAGCCTTCGGCCAAAAAACAGGAAAAAAACTGAAGCTCTCAGTCCTACAACCACATAAAATTTAATTTTGCCAACAAGTGTGGTTCCTTCCCCAATGTCACCTCAGCCCAGCTGACACCCTGATTATGGCCATGGGGGACCCTGTGCAAAGGCACTAACCCCTGCTCAGACGCTTCACCCATAGAAACTGTGAGATAACAAGTCTGGGTTGTTTCTAGGCCAGTTTGTGTAACGAGTTACACAGCAAACAATAATTAAGACACGCCCCCCGACTCACCTAGACATCAAACCCAAGCACTGAGATTTCCAAAATTTCCTGCCCCAGCACCAATTTACAAGATTACTAGTTGGTTTTTTAGTTGCCTCCTTGGTTTTGGCTCCTAGGAATTTCCATTAATGCTTTAACAGTTAGCTGTGCATATACAAAACAATTTTTGTTATTTTTTGTAGTATATTTAGGTTATTTTTTTTCAAACTGGATGGCTTTCAGGTTATCAAGTCCTCCATATTGTTAGAAATAGAAGGACTCATTAAAGGTTTCCGGTCAAACCGGAACTCTTCTCTCTTTATATTCTTCCTATAGAAATTTATCTACTTCCAAAGTTCAAATATTATCTCTGTGTGGATGACATTTAAATCTTTGGAATGTTAAAACAGGGCAAAATAACCTTTGGACTGGGCCTAAACAATCTTATTTCTCAAAGAACTGTTTGCAAAGATAATAAGAAAGCAGATATTATGACTATGGTTACCTTGTCCATAGTGACATCTCTGAGTTCCCATTTGTGTCTAACAGAGAGCCTGGCCATGGTGACACACAGCACTTACTGAATGGCTTCTATGTGCCAGACACTGTTATCAATATTTTACATTAGTAACCCATTTATCCCTCACAACAAGTCTTTGGGATGAGAACTACAGATCAGGAAACTGAGATATTAGGTAACTTGCTCAAGCCCAAAAAGCACATAAGTGGTAGAACTTAGATTTGAACCCAGAGCCTGAACCATTAACTACATACTATACTGCCTCTCAATAAGTGTTGGTTAAATGAATGTGTGCATGAGTGAACAGCTTCTCCAGAATTATAGGAGGTAATCGACTGTGCTTTTTCACTCTTGCCTTCATTGCTCACTGTAGCACATCCTAGGGAAACTTTCTTTGGATCCACATCTCTCAAGGGAGAGTCCTATCTGCTTTAGTTCTTTAGGATATGCCTTGGAACCAAAGCAGAGGACTGACCAACTTTGCACCAACAGAGCTCTCACATGAGCCTGATATGACCTGGCTGAGTGGCAGATACCAGATAATAAAGGGGTGCTTTCCTTGAAGTGAAAGAAAACCAGCAAGTTTTTTTGTTTGTTTGTTTGCTAGGTCTCCTAGGATACCACCTTGCATAAATGTGAGCTAGCATTATGGAAGTTCAGAGAGGGAAGGGCCTTAGAGATTATGCATTCCCATTTCTTAATTGAATGACAGGTAGGCTGAGGCTCAGATCAGCAGTTGTCACACTGCCCGCAGCCACACAGCTACAATAGTTAGCAATCCCCAGGCCAGAGGCCAGAGGAGACAAAGTACTCCAAAATCTACTGGTGATTCCTTTTCCTCCAAAGGAAATGCCCAATTCTGACATTTTTCCCCCCATTCTTTCTCTTTTTAAATAGAAAACTTGCTTTAAAAAAGTTATAATCCAATTGCAATGATTTCATCCTTTATCTTGTATAATTTGCTTCTCTTTCCAAATGGGCTTGGGTTCAAAGGATTTATGCTAGTTCGATCCCTTCCTACTAGATGAATGTTCTTTTGCCTATCAAATGAAGAGACTACTTTGCTTTCCTTACCAGAAGCTTTAGCAGAAGGGGAAAATGTGCTTTAACTACATGTGTTTGCTTAAATAATATAATTAATCATCAACAAAGTCATACACACTCTGTAGTTTCCTCCTAGGTAGATAAATAACCAAGTTGATCTACAAACAATGGCCCCAATTGTATTATGCAAAAAANCAATACTGATACAAAAATAGCTGCTTCACAGTTTGTTACTTGCCTGGCCAATGAAGGCATTGAGTTTCTGCCCGAACCTTAAATAAATTAGTAGTACGTAAGCTTCAAATAAAAACAGCGAATATTAGCCCTGTCAAAAAAATAAATTTACTTTTCAAATTATTACTATTAAAAAACACATAACTCACAGAAGTACAATCTTTCAGTCTACGATAGATGAAAAAAAAACATATATATACATATATACATATATATATATATATGTTCCTAAGGTTAAACAGTAAATGAACAATATGTATCATGGTAACTCTCTTTGATGGTGCTTTATCTCCTTCCGCAGGATGCTGCGTATGGATAGGGGTTTCCTTGGCTGCAGAATTTCCTGTCCCCCATACCTCAAGCTCAGTGTAATAATTAGGACTTTCAAGAAAATGTGCAAAATGTACTTCATTTGCTCACTTCGGCAGTTTGTGTTAAAGTAAGCATTTTAGGCCCCAGGCACAATGTTCAAACTTGGCTGTTGAGTTCAATACACCATCACTTCTCCCTGAGGGTTAAAGATACAATGGAAATAGACTTGCAGAAATATAGCTGAATTGCATGATTGACCATAGTAATCATTAGCCAAATATAGGATTGCCTACAAAGGCCCACTGCTCCCAAAGAAACCCAATACATAAAGAGACAACACAATGCACCTGGGCAGAGCTGAATTTTACATGTATATTTTACTCAGCTCTCATTTTCAAAATCATGGTTTGGAATGAACTCTTCAAAAGCAGTCTATGCTGTGTATTAAAAGAACTTCAGCAAAGGTCCTTCAAATGCTATTGTTTGAAATTCCATGAATTGTAATGGGATCTAGTCTGTTTGAAATGGTTTACCAAATGGATTTTTATTATGATTTTACATGTATTGAGAGCCAACAAAACAATGAACATAAAGCAAACAGAAAGGCATGAATTTGCAATCTCAACTCTGCCTCTGTTTCTATTGTACAGATCGTTACAAAGACCTTTCTGTTTAAATTAACACAGACAATTTTTTTTTCCAGGACAGTTTGCAGTTATCTCATTTGTTTTCCTTTGTCCCCTTCTCACACGTGAACCTCAGTGCTTTTCCCTATGTTCTGCCTGGACACCATCCTAGCACCTCTCCAACAACAGCTCTCCTCTTCCTAGATTCCTCTCCCAGGCTTTCTTTCCTGAGCAACCATCATAACACTTCCTTTCTTATAGCCAATGTCCTTAGAAAGTACCTTACTGTCACTTTTTATTTCTACAGGATGAGTTTCTGCTCATGGCTTTCCTGAGATCAACTTGTCTATCTTTTATATCAGGTGACCTGTTTAGATGAAAGAGATGAGCCAGTATGCAATGCTATGGCAGGCCTTTTAGAATCCATCTATTTTTTGGAGATAGATTCTTTTTCTAGAATTTGCCAGGGATTCCTCAAGAGTAGGTCGGAATTGACAAGGAGCCTTTGAACGCATCCCTGATTGATAGACAAGAAGCCTACCACCATGCCCTCCAACCCTGGCCCTGTAATGAAAGGAAATTCCCAGGAAAAAATGGAGTACTGCTAAAAGGTGATCCCATCTTCCCTCCTTCTCTGACAACCTCCTGGTCCCCCATTTCAGTGATGTCATTAACAGCCCTGATAGCTCCTTTTTCCTTGTGAATCGCATAACTCCTGACCCACTCAGCACCCTTCCTAATACAGGACTGGCTATATAGCTTGTGGGATCCGGTGCAAAATAAAAATGTGTGACCCCTTGTTAGAAAAATTGATGAAGCATTTCAAGATGGCAACAACAGAGCCGTAGGCCCAGGGCAGGGTCCTTCTAAGTTCAGGTCCCTTCAGGACTGCGCAGGTCGGACGTCTGGGAAGAAAAGTGACAGTTTCTGACCGTCAGAATCAGAATCTCCTCCAGCAGGCTTCAGAAATCTGCATATAGCAATTATTACATAAAGGAAATCCAAAGGTAACTTTTTCTTAGGGAAAGACTGGGAGAAAGAAGATAGGTAGGGTATGAGACAGAAAAGGGAAAATGCAGGGCACGACAGAGGGACTGAATGGTTGACCGGCAGAGGACAAGAAGCGCCAGAGAGGAGAGGGGTTCATAAGTTAGCTGGGAGCCCATTTAGGAATGAATAAGCCACTTAAAATCACACAGCTCGTCAAAAGCACCTCATTGAATAAAGGCCCCCTTACTAGAGATCATGAGTAGTGTATATAGGCCTTTCATTATGAAACTAATGAATAGAAAAGAGAAACTTCACATAATATTTTAAGAGAATCTACATATACCACACATGGACTCCTGGTTTTCAAACAATAATGCAAAAAGATATAATTGATGCTAAAACTATCCTGGGCAAATCTTAATCAATCTGAAAGTTCAGAAGGCAAGATCTTGCCGTGCCTTTGAATAAACATGAGGAATTCATGGATGAATGAAATTATTTCATTGGTTCATTCACAAATTAAATTAATAAAATAATTTATTGATGAATGAAAGCATGAACAGACCAGCTAATCCCTAATCCACAAATAACTAAATTACCTTTCATTAAACAAACTAAATTAAATAGCATATAATAGGGGTCTAACAAATATTTGTTGACCAAATGAATAAATAGATAAATGTAGAAACACCCCTCATTAACCCCCAAATCTCAGAATTAGAATTTTTAAATATAGAAAACCGGACAAGTTTTTTTTCACAAGGCAACTAGAGAAAATATTGATTCAATAGACATTTGATTTGCAGGATTAACCTCATATTTCTTCTACTTCCCACAAGAAATTTAAAACATATCTGGTCAACCTCATGCCACTTTCTGAAGCATGAATAAAATTTAGGGAAGAGATGAAATGAGTTGTAACGACTGAATCTCAGCTCACTTGCCCAAAAATAAAGATGCATGGAGCATTTGCAGTTGTGATTCTTAGTGCTATAAAGTGAACTGGGCTGGGTTGGGTTTTTTTTTTCTGTAATTGAGTTATACTTTTAAGACACTGTGTCTAATTCTTATGTTTTTATTCCTTTTCTTCCTTCTTTATTAACTTTCTTAATTTTTAGTCTTTTCTACATTGTATTAGTTTGCGAG
>NW_017731740.1:489662-503024 GCF_001890085.2 Hipposideros armiger | reverse complement strand
ATAAATAAATATATATATATATATATATATGGTATAAACTACCAATTTTGATAGATAAACAGATAAAACACATTTGGTGAGTTTGAGATCCTCTGTCCCATGAGGCTTCTAAGTAATTCAAGCAAACATTGGTTTGGGAAAACACAAGTTGCTGCATTGAGCACTATATCTGCTTAGACAAATAGATGTAAAACCAAGTTAGGCCAGTTTCAGATGACTGACCGACCCTCAGGGATGGGACCTCATCAGCCAGGAAGTAATTTCAGAGGGCAATTTAAAGTCTTTGGGCAAAGACATAAGAAAATAGCTGTCCATTGTAAGATTTTAAAAAATATTTTTAAAAAACATTACTTATTTGGAAATGGCCTAATGGTGCCAGTAATGAGAAGGAGAGATCAAGTGTAAGGAGGAAGGATATTTCCTCTCCCTCTGTGTCTTCTAATTCTCTCTCTCTCTCTCTCTCTCTCTCTCTCTCTCTCTCTCTCTCTCTCCTTCATCCTGTGATTGCAGTAACACGTCAGGACTGTGGTCGGAGAAGGCAACATATTTGGAAATCTGCAACAATAACAACAGTAATGGTGATAGCTAACATTTATTTAATGTTCACTGTGTTCCAGACAGCCTTCTCATTTAATTCTTTATTGGATCCATTACGGTGTTCTTGGCATTGTGTGTTCCATATACTACATTGTGTAATCTTCACACCGACCTGATGAGGTAGGTCTTGTTATCTTATTCTACAGCTAAGAAAATTTTCTAAAGTCAGAGAACAAACCAGAGGCTGAGCTGGGATCCCCAGCTGACTTGCCTGAAGTGGAACCTCATGATCTCTCCCACTTACACCACCTGCCACTGCTAGGGTCCCTCAACACCATACACATTAGCAGACATAAATATTACAAACATGGCTGGTGTTTTCCTTTATGCTTAATTTCTTTAAGCCAGAATATATGAGTGAGAGTCTCACCTTAGTTTTGCTTCACATTTGCCATGTGACCTTAGCAAGTTGCTTACTTTCTTTGTGACTCGGTTTCTTTACCTGTAGAGTGAAAGTTATAAGTGTCTTACCCTATGTCAAGGTACTTTAATGACAGAGTCAATATGAAAGCATTATGAAGGATGCTGTATAAATGTGGGCACTGGTATGACTGCACTTACAAAATGCAGAAGTCTTTCTCCTTGTTTGACAGACAGGAGAGGTCTCTCTTTACACTTCGTCTATCTCATCATCTTCATGCCCCGCTGTGCAAAGCAGGCAATAAATTATCCCTTATTTACAAGAATGGGTATATAGAGAGTGTCTGGTATAGCAGGTGCTAAATAAATATTAATTTCCTCACTTTGTTTGGGAGGCACAGCCTGTGCAATGATTAATTTTATGTGTCAACTTGACAGGGTCATGGGGTGCCCAGATATTTGGTCAAACACTATTCTGGGTGTTTCTGTGAGGGTGTGTTTGGTTGAGATTAATATTTACATTAGTAGATTAAATAAAGCAAATTGCCCACCCTACTATGGGTGGGCCTCATCTAATCAGTTGAAGGACTGACTAGACCAAAAAGCCTGATTGTCCCCTGAGTAAGAAAAAAGTTTCCCTGCCTTTAGACTCAGATGGAAACATCAGTTCTTCCTGGGTCTTGAGCCTGCTGGTCTTTGAAGTGGACCTATACCATCGGCTCTCCTGGATCTCCAGCTTGGTATTTGACCTAGCAGATGTTCAGATTTTGAGTTTTGCCTACCTGCATAACCACATGAGCCAATTCCTTATAATAAATATCTCTCAATATATCTATATCTATCTAATATATCTCCTACTGGTTCTCTGGAAAACCCTGATGCATACAGCCTGGTATATGCTTACCAAGTGTCATGGAGAATCTGTTCATGGCATCCCAAAAGTAATAATCAGCCGTGAACTTCTTGTAGGCAATTAGGTTCGAAATTGCAAACCCTGGGTGCTGTGGGGAGAGGGAACTGTGTCCTAGGAATCACTTAGTTACATCAGAGCCTCATGACTCGGGACATATCCCTGGGGGATTCAGTTCTTTTCATGGCTAGGATCTCACTGCCCTTTCTGTCCTAATGTGCAAATCACTTATTTGGCTACAAAAGGGTCCTTTATTGCCTGTCTTGTATTCTCCACATCATCAATCTTTAATAGGCATCAACTCCACAGAAGGCAGTGGTTATTTCAGTAAGCCCGAAATGATGCCCAAAGGCTTGTCACCTTGATATGTTAAGAATGGCTTTTAAGTGTCTGTTCCCCTTCAGTCTCAGCCAGCCTGAAAAGGAACACACCGTGGCTGTCTGACTTTGGTTCGTGCCTTCTTCCCCACATCTCCATTAGTTTAGGTTTATAACTCGTTTTTTTCTGGTTAACCGTGACCATGGTCGTGACAGTGCACACTAACCTGGGTAGACTCCTCAGCTTGTGGGGGGATATGGCTATTAATGAGAGAACCTGGCTCCCAGAGGGTTTGGCTCCTGAGATGCATTTTTCTTCCTTTCTCATTTACTAGTGGAAAATAATGCCTGTAAGGGAAAAAAGATAAACAGTGGCAATTCAAATTTCCCCTAAGCTAGGATTTATTTTTTTACTTTTCTTAGATTCCAGATAAGTTATCTTCCTGGTTTCTGTTTTACGTCACTTTGGCTCACACATGTCAAACTCTTAACACTGATTAAAAATATCCCACTTGGATGCAAACTGAATATTATGATGCAGGGGACCTTGCTGTTTCGTTTTGTTCTTTCAGTAAATGTAAAGTTAATAAAAAGAGCTAGATGAATAGTCTTGGAGACCCTCTTTATCTACGGAGCAGATGTAACTTCTCAGCTGTCCTCCCTCACACTCGCTCTACTGGGCTACTCAGAAAGATGGGTTCACCTTACCCTCTATGACTGCTCCCTCATAGAAAGAGTCGACTCAAGAGAGCATCTATAACTGCATCATTATCTTTGTTCAGGCTACAATCTTTCTTGATAGTTATGTGGGTGCTTGCCTTACCTCCTGTTTTAAATCAAGACTGCCCTAAGTTTGCATACAGACTGTGCCATTCGCACGTTTCGCACAAACGCAACATGATGTCTTCCACATAGGACACACCCAATTACAAGTTCTCATTGGTTAAATGAATGAGTGAAAAAAATATTCTAAAAGATATAGATGACAAGAATTCTAGGAGCTGTTAGGCTCAGTTATAATTAGCCACATGCTGTCATGCACCACCAGCAGTGCTGGTCAGATAGTCAATGTTGCCAATTGATACTAGCCGACTGGTAGGTAAAAATGTACAACCATCTCCTGTAAGATTATTGTTCTCATACAGAGTCCTGTTGGAAGATGAAACAAGGCATTTCCCGTCTTCCGTTCTGAACCCATGCAAGAGCTATGTGCTATGGTTTGTACAAATTTACACTTTCTAAAATAGGGCCCTGGGGCTAGAACAGGAACAGGTTCAATGTCTCCAGTAAGGACAGCTACCTTGAGAACCTATTTTTGCTAGACCGAGGCAACGTTGTAAGAAGATAGTTTATTATTTCCTCAGCCATCTTGTGTATTCAACTACGTATTGACATGCTGACAAATACAAGGAATGAAGAATTTGTTTGGCTTCTGTAGAAAATCAAAGTAAAAATGGGGTGAGAATGAACTCTTCAGAAAAAAAAGAGTCTACTAAACTTTTTCTTAAGACATTTAGCTCATTTGAAAAAAATATGCAAAAACTAGCATTTTCAAAAACTCGATTAAAATTTTCTTTAGGCACCTCAGTATTTTCCATTTCTGGTCAAAATCTGAAAAACAAAAAAAAGGAAGTATGATCTGAGGTAATGATGGTCTAACCAGGAGCAAAATAGGGCCCAGACCTCACGAGGAAGCTTGGCCAAAACAGGAACAGGGCCCTTTGACTTAGTAAAACTTAACTGCTGAAGTTTAACTGACCGGCCCTAATTCAGAGCAGGTGCAATCACTGGCCATTTGCTGACAGGCAACATGCAGGAGAGAAAACACAAAGCAGGGAGAAGCACAGAGCGCTAAGAGGCTTTTGGAGCCTCCTGTTGCTAGGGAACCACTTCCTCTGTGCTCAGACACAGCTAACTGAAGCTATTCAGATATCACTAGAATAATCTTTCTTAGGCTTAGGAGGAAAGGAAACAGCTCTCAAAGCTCAGACGTCATGGAAACACCAGGCAAGGCCTGGCTTTTCCAGCAGACGCTGAAGAGCCAAGGATGCTGGGAGAGAGCAAGAAGTGAATGGGCATTTTGTTTTTATTCAGCAGATGAAGGGATGACTCCGTCTCTCCTTTATCTACCCACGCGTGTCGGTTGCAAAGAGTGACAACACATGCACGCACACACCTGCACACACATGCACACACATGCACACACACGTATTTGTTATTATCAGTTCCTTGAGAGCAGAGACAACGTCTTATTCATCATCTTCAGAGGCCCAAATCATTCAACACAGTGCTTTGCACTTAGTTCTCCAAACCTTTTGAATTCCACTCCTTCATTTCGCAAAGATTTATTGACGATTTGGTTCTATGTGTACTGGGCGGAGTGCTATGATGGACACAGAAATGCCTAGATACAATCCTTACCTCAAGAACCTTCCTGATCTTGTGAGAGAAACACATGTAAGAATTACGTCTGGCTACAAATAACAGTAACACAAATAACAGCAGTGTAAATGAGATAAAAAATTTTATTTTTTTTGTTCTTAACACATAAAAGAAGACTGCAGGGAAGCAGTCCACAGTTGGTATCATGACCCATGGTCCGTAGAGACCAGTGTTGTCCTGTGTTTTTCCTCCACTATTCTTAACTCACAGTTTCATCCTGATATTCGCCATGTGGCCTAAGATGGCCACCATGACATCCTGTCAATGTTCCAGACAGGGAGAAGGAGAAAGGTGTGCTCACTTGAAGGAGCTTTCCAGAAGCCTTATGGTAGTAGATGCTACATTTGAAGTCTTTCAATGAGCAACACGAAAGCCCCTTTACTTGTGCTATTGTTTTAGAGTTGCAAAATCAGTCTTATTTGTATACAGTTACATTTTTTTCATTATGAAACATATAGCATCTCATTATAGTAAATTTGGAAAATAGATTCATTCATCCCCAATACCAACACTTATTTAAGAACAACAAATATTTATTGTATACGAGTACCGCTAGGAGTTAGGGCCGTGAAGGTCAACAATTACTGTGAGCATTTTGGTTTTTTACCTTCATTTTGTAAAGCTATGCATCAGTTTTTGTGGTTTGTAGTTGTAATCACAGTAAACAATTTCATATCCTACTTTTTTCACTTAACTTTAAATCACTAGCTTTTCTCCATTTTATTACATAACTAAATTTTAAAGAAGTAATATATGCTTCAAGTTAAAATTAAAATGTTATGTTTTTGAAAAACCCAACCATAAAATAATCATGAGATACTACTACACACCTATTAGAATGGCCAAAATGAGAAACACTGACAACACCAAATTCTGGTGAAGATGTGGAGCAACAGGAACTCTCATTCATTGCTGGTGGGGATGGAAAATGGTACAGCCACTTTGGAAGATAGTTTGGTGGTTTCTTATAAAACTAAACATACTCTTCATATGATCTCAAAATTGCACTCCTTCATATTTACCCAAAAGCATTGAAAACTTATTCACCAACTTTCTACGCAAAAACCTACATCTAGATATGTATAGTAGTTTATTCATAATTGTCAAAACTTGGAAGCAACCGAAATGTCCTTCAGTAAATGCATGAATAAATAAACTGCAATATATCTAGAAAACAGAATATTATTCAGGGCTAAAAGAGAAATGAGCTATCAAGCCATGAGAAGACTTGGAGGAACCTTAAATGTATATTACGACATGAAAAGAGCCAATCTGAAAAGGCTACATACTGTATGATTCCATCTATGTGACATTCTGGAAAAGGCAAAACTACACACCACATCACTCCAACAGTGGTATTTAAGATGTAGAACAGCAGGTAAAGCCTGTATATAGTAGAACCTTGAACAATGCAGGGATTAAGGACACCAACCTTCCATGTAGTCAACTTCAGACACCCCCAAAACTTAACTAATAGCCTACTGTTGACCGGGAGCCTGATTGATAACATAAATAATTGATTAACACATATTTTATATGTTATATGTATGATATACTGTATTCTTACAATAAAGTAAGCTAAAGAAAGTATTAAGAAAATCATAAGAAAGAGAAAATACATTTATAGTATTGATTGAAAACAAAATCCACACATAAGTGGACTTACACAGTTCAAACTCATGTTGTTCAAGGATCAGCTGTAGTTCGGGTATGAGTAAATAATGACCCAAACTGGAGTGTGACGCAGGACTAGAAAAGTTGAAATAGAGAAATATTGCAAAGATACTCAATAAGATTGATGTGAAAGATAAGGGGAAAGAAGGAATCAAACATGACCTTGAAGCTTGAAGCCAGGATGGATATTGACTCTATAAACAAAAATTGTACAAATTGTGCAGTTGGAAAGAATTCCAAGTTTGGGAGAATTTTGTCATTATCTTTCATTCTACCAGATCTCCATAATGTCTAATAGAGTGAAGCAGATTTTAAAAAGAGATACTCAACTTTACCAAATCTTTTTTTTTTTAACTGAAGACTTTCATTTCTATATTTCATGTCAATCAAAGGATGATTTTATATGTCCAGGGCAAATTCCCAGAACTCATCTTACCCCAGCACTCACTCCTTACAGGAAATTGGGAGGGTTAGGCTTTCTAAAGGACACCAGATCTAAGATCTCTCCTGATAAGCATGCTCAAATCAGAGGGATAGAAAGTCAACCCTCTTAGTATGGTACTGCTCAGAAATCCTCAACTCTGTCCAGAACACACACTGATTTTTGCAGAGTTGCTGAAATAGCTGAGTGCAGGGCTGTGGGCTCACCCAGGCCTATAGTAGGATAAATTAACTTTTTAAGCTTGAGTTTCCTTATCTGCAAAGCGGGGATAACATAGTACCTATTTATAGGGCTGTTAAGAGCATTAAATAAGCAAGCCATGTAAAGCACTTAGCACAGTGCCTAATGCTTGCAAGTACTTAATAAATGTTAGTTAGTGTTATTGCTAGAGTATCAGGCAAGCACGGCTACCAGATGTTTTGTGTTGAGTTGTGAGAAAAGAACAATTCAGTTAATGTGACCCTGAATATGCTCACAGTAAAAATGGCAGCTGGGCCAGATTAACTCAGGATACAATCCATAGGTTGTAAGTGGTGAGGGCAGAGAGAGTTGTAGTTAACCTAATGTGATACAATTATTCATTTTCTTTAAGCCTTTTCAAATTGTTGGAAGGAACTACATACCATGAACCCATTTAGAGCATGGCAGCCAGGAAAAGAATTCAGGCATAGAAAAAATAGTAAAGCATAAACTTCTGGAAACATGGCTATTAGGGTTGAGGGCAGTAACGGGCTCTGGATGAACATAAAACCAAGAAAGCAAGACTCAGGGTCCAGCATAAAGGGCAGGCTCCGTAAGTGCTTGTTGAACACAGGGACAAATTAACCATGTGACCAAATGAATGGATGCCACAATACTTACAACTATGGCCAACTACAAGAATTGGGCCTTTGCAAAACGTGCCCTGACTTTTTGAGTCCTTGATCTGTCCTGCTTCTATGGCTCAGAAAAAGCCAGTGGCAGTTTGTCCCTTTTGCCAGTTTCTCTTTGGATA
This sequence comes from Hipposideros armiger, assembly GCF_001890085.2. Classification (NCBI taxonomy): domain Eukaryota; kingdom Metazoa; phylum Chordata; class Mammalia; order Chiroptera; family Hipposideridae; genus Hipposideros; species Hipposideros armiger. The sequence goes on along the minus strand of NW_017731740.1, from coordinate 495,288 downwards.
GGAAAGCTGAAATTTCCCATGATTATTATACATACTGGGTCGTGCTTGATCGACATCCATCTAGAAGGTTACCAGACACAGCGCCAGGTAGACAAATGCTCACCAAGGGAATTTTATGTCCGTCTTGCTGAGCAAGAGCAGAAACAGAAGGTCTTCCCCAAAGCCCTCTCAGTGCCTCCCAGGGACAGAAGGCCTAAGGAGCAGCTCGTGGCCATGTCGCTTTTCCAGAGAACTCAACGTCCTATGTCATCAAGGTGCCAGCTGGAATGAAAACAAAACCTTGGATTGCGAGTAACTTGGTTTGTGAGTGTTCCACAAGACGAGCAAGCATGTCTAATACATTTTAACTTGGTAAACGAGCAATGTCTTGCAAGACGAGTAGTTTGTTTCCGGAACGAATTATGCTCGCAAACCAAGGTATTACTGCATACTTCTAGTTGTTCAGCCACACCACCCATCCATTAAGTGATTCCATTTCCTAGGGTACCTTCCTAGCTGTAAAATGTTTGTAATCCTCCATTACTGAAATAAATGAGAAGCCTCTGAATAGTCTGGTATTAGCCTCTTACATGGAAGAAAAGGTACCTGAAGGAGCTTCAGAGGACTATGTGAAGATGACTGGCCGAGGTACGTGCTCCCCAGCTTGATGCTAGCATTTCCTCCCCTGTTTCCATAGCAATGGGCCTCACACAATCTCACCTACTCCTCTGACCGCAGGCAGGATGGGAGGGGGCCTCAAAAGGATGCACCACCAGCTTTTTTCTTTTCTTTTCTTTTCTTTTTTTTTTTAACCACTTAGGAACACAGGCCTGGGTTGGCCAATTCTTAAAATTTCTCAAGAGAAACTGGAACCTAGGTTTTACAGGGAATTTTCCAGTTTTTAAACAGTGGCAAACCTGTTTTTTTAAAAACTTTAAGGATTGCCACACAAAACACATCGACGAGCTGAGTTTGCCCTGTTCATAATGTTAGTCATGAGCAGTTAAAAATCACCTATCAGGCTTTCAGAATTATTCGCTGCATCTGAATGTCTGCGTGGAATAGAGACCGCATATCAACCCTCAGCCATAACTCATTAGAGTACAGTCTTCATTAACATTTTACTGTTGGATTTTATCGCCTCTTTCTTTCTCTCATCATCCCTCTGTGATGAAGGATAAGAAACCTGAGGTGTTCTTTCCTAAGCTGTTTTAAAAATCAGGCTTAAAACAAGATAAATGCGTATTCAGTTTCACACAGATACAGTCAGAAACTAAGCTGAGAATTCAGGCCCACATTTGGGGCTCAAGAATAAATGATTTTTATAATTCAAACTCTCTCTTAAACTCAAATTAATTGTTTCACAGTGAGTAAAAATATGGTAGTATCTAAGCAAATATGCCACATGGTAGTCAACTTTAAGATGGAAAAACCCCATTCCTTCCTACTAATCATTAAATGTTCCCCAATGGACATGAAAGAATAGAACATGGCATTCAGAAAAGGTCAGAGAATTTTAAGAAACTTAAGAATGCTGCCATTTTCACTAGTTAACATGGCAGTAATCAAAGCACCTACTTTGCATTTAGGGGTGGGGTTTTTTTTTCTAATTTTTGAATTTTTCGTTTTGCGATCTCAGTCTGGCTCATTGATGCTTTTAAATATGTTGTGGTATGTTCAGTGCAGTGACTGTGCCAGGGGACCCTTTAGTTTGGGTTCCCTCAGAAGCAGTTTATGTGCAGGTGAAGAGAACAACCAGGAGGGGAGAGGGGTAGTGAGATGGGAGGGAGCACAGTCAGCACAGGGCTTTGTCCCATCAGCTACTTCTGTGGGTGGCTGCCGCTTAATCCTGCTGGGGCAGCTCAGGGAGCCCATGGAGAATGTGCTCCACAGCTGGCCTCCCCAAGGGGCCAGTGAGGAGAGGTACTTATTCACCAAGTCCCACCGGTGATTGCTTGAGGGCTATTCCTGAGGGGTTAGAGCAGCTTCTGGAAGAAAATGCCTCAGGCAGAGACCTGCAGGTGTCCAGAAGTTGGGACAGTGCACACTATTGTGAAAGGCAGGGGGCCAGCATCAGCAGGGCAATGAGTGCTGTCCACACCCCCCAGTTTATCAGTCCTGTCTCCTCTGTCTTTGATACAGACAATGACATTTTCTCAATATTATGCGAAGTGCCATACAAAAACAACATGCACAAGGGACATAGGACAAGTCCCTGACTGTATTTGGCTTGACCCTGTGCCCCTCCTGTGTACAAACTCTGGAGCAGCGGCTGGTCCACCAGGACCTGTTTAGTGCATAGTCAGGTATGGTTGCCAGGGCTACGGTGAACTAGAGGATGGAGACCGAAGGGGGGAAACAAAGACGCTGACTTCAGGGGTCCCCTAGGATCAAAATTGCCATTTCATTTAAATGTTGGCAGGGAAACATGGGTAAATAGCAACAACAACAACAACAATCTCTGAAGTTCAAAAACATCACATTTCTCTCCTAAGAACCTTTGTGACAATCATCAGCTGGGATTTCTGGATGATGATTTTCACTTCCGTAGGAGTGAGGAAAAGCACCCTGCAAGGACAGAGCTGGCTCGGCAGGATGGACAGCACACAGCCCGAGCTCCACCTTTTTCTCCACCTGCAGGGAAAGGAAATGAGAAGAGGGAGAGTGGGAGGAAAGATGTCTCCAGGACAGAAGCATTTAAAGACCATCGCTTTACAGTTTGATTCATTTAATCCATGTGCTACTCCCATCATTGCTGCTTTGTATATGAGTGTCACCCTCACAGTTCTTTCTCCCCTCAAGAATTCTTACAGAGGTGCAACAACAAATTTGAAACAAACAAATAATAAAAGAAGATGAAACAGCATAGAAATTCTTCTTGTGGTACACACTTACAAAAATCAGGCAATTCTGCTCCAAGTAGTACCACACAAAAAATGTCATGCCTGGTAATCAATTCACCTTATGACCTGGATAAACTTTTCTGGAAAGCTCCATGCCTCCATGTTCACTGAACTAAGGGGACATAGGATTGGATGGAGAGTAGTAGGTGGCAAAGCTACTGAGGTGTCTCATGGGGCGCGTGGGCACAATATCAAAACTAAACATGGGCTGTGCAGGCGCACTGCGGTTCCCTTTGTGCAAAGGTGCCCAGTTGATCTACAACACATCAGGTGTACCTGAGCACAGAGGGCAAAGCCAAGCCCTCACGTTACTTTTTATTCACACTTATTAACAAGTGCTCTGTTGAGTTTCCCGAATAAAATAATCTGGAATCGATTAGCTCTCTGCCCATGGAAGGAGCAGAAAAAGCAGAAACTGCTCTCTTGCGACCCTGAGGAGAATGGATGCTGTGACCAGAGCCATGGGTAGTAATGTCACTGAATAGACTCCACCTAGGAAAGTGCTGAGGACATGGAAAGCAGATTTCACTCATCAGACACCCTTGCGATGCAAAATGGCAGTGACCTGGGAGCAGATTGGTACATCTTGAATGGACAGGCCAGGAAGCCTCCCTTCATCTCAGTCTGGGAGCAGGGCCTTGCTGCCTTCTCTGCCCGAGGCAGACATCACCGCCCAACACCACATCCTCCCACCCCTGGTCACCAGAGAAGCCACTCCTCAGATTCTAAGGCAAGTCCAACTGACTTCACAGGTGAAGAAAACATAGGCCAAAAAAAAAAAAAAAAACTTTTTTCTTACTCGCACCGATAACTCAGGATCTGCCTCTCTTCCTCTGTATGAATGTATGTTAGAGTATTGGAGCCCACAGCCTCCTGTCCAGTGGGGTCTTAGTTCTTGGAATAAGGAATCTGCCATGAGCTTCACTGGTCTGCATTCCTCTGGCAAACCTCCTGCATCAAGCGTGCTGCTGCCTTCTTTTCTTGGGAAGAATGTATACAGCAGTGAACCTCCAATCACTACTACCGTGTTTCCCCCAAAATAAGACCTAGCTGGAGAAGAAGCCCTAGCATGATTCCCCCAGGATATGGAGGGTACACACTCCTCACATGACGGCTTTATAACCCTGTTTCAGGGATAAGGGTGCGTTTTCCACAAACTCCTTCAGTGTAAAATATTCATTATGCCAAGGTGCCATATTTTGGCACCTAAAATCATGCGAGAGCTTATTTTCTGACTAGGTCTTATTTTTGGGGAAACAGGGTATTGGAAGTAGAGATAAAGTAGTGGGAGTCCTTCAACTAAAATAAAAGTATGATAGCTAAGCCCCATAAAGGAGTTTAGGGATCAGAACTTTGCCGCAAGTCATGTACTACCCCACCATCATTTTCTCGAATAAATGGCCTCCCAGGAATCCTCAGACTGTCTGTCCCAAAGTTAAAGGAATGGAAAGAAAGTAAATTCAGGAAACAGAAGTACAATACTCTTCGGTTTTCTCACTCCCCTACCTGAACAGTTTTCTATTTATTCTTTGGCCATGGCCTTGGAAAACCCAATTAGGAAGATAACTTTTTTGTATAAAGTGAGGTGCGACTAAAATATGGTGGATTGGGGCAGAAACCTCATGTTTTCTACTATTATTTGTCTGAATTATCAGAGAATGGGTCTCATTTTGTCACCTCTCCAAACTTGGAGCCAGAAAGCCTGACCTTTGAGTGCAGGGGCTGGCTTCACACACAGTAACACCATGTCGCTTAAGAAGCTGCTCTGTGGAACCCTGGTCTCACTTCCCCATGAAGGTTACAAAAATACATACATATTTTTTTCTCATTGCATTCAGCTGAAGAATTTTAACCGTTGGAGGTTCCTTACTTCATACTTGAGAAACCTACAAACCACAGGAAATGAAAACTTGACTAAATGCAGATGACACAGCCAGCCAACTCTGAAAGCGTGCTGGGCCCCACTCAGCCCTTGGTGACCTTTAGCAAAAAGAGAATGTTCTAATGAAACCCCTTCAACTCTCATTAAATGGCTTCACCCTACAGGATTCTCCCCTCTGTTGATCACAGTGTTGCAATTTTGGGGTCCTGACAGCACAAGTTGAGAGCAACCCAAAAGATAGTAAGGATCCCATAAAGTTTTCTTGGATTTTAAACACATTGAAAGATGTTTCAGCATTTAAAAATACTTGGCCTGCTTCTAAATCAATGCATGGCAAGAAAAATGGCAAGGTTGAGCCAACATTTTAAAAACACATTTTACGGGGGTTTTTTTTGTTTGTTGTTTTTTTTTAACATGGCTACCAGAAAGGAGGTAATTCATTTTTTAAAAGAATTCTCTCCAGAAAGTATAGCTGGCCCGCCCATTCATCGGTCTCCCTGCCCACAAGGGAATGAATGAGTAAATTAAGACATGATATGTCACCTCTGAAAAGTTGCTAATCTCCCTCTCTCTAGAAAATTGGTACTACATCATTTCTTTTTTTAGCTACAAATAAGATTAGTATGGGTAAGATCTGTAGTTTCTTTATGTCAGCTATAAACCTGAGTCTCTAAAAAAGTAATATTCAATTTTAATCTTATTCAATAGCAATACCTTTCATAGGCTGTTGTATATATGTGTGATACTTAGCTTGTTCCAAGGGCCTTTCGGTGGAATAGAAAGATATTGAGTGAAGTCTCAGCATAAAACTTCTTCTCTAGGGCCGGCCGAGTGGCGCGTTGGTTAAGAACTGGTTTGGGAC
>NW_017731740.1:484828-489427 GCF_001890085.2 Hipposideros armiger | reverse complement strand
CAATGATGGTGCCAACTTGGGCCAGTGAAGCAACGTCCTCCACAACTAGACTGAAGAACAAAACAACAGCAACTTGTCTGTTCCCTTTCCCCGATTCCCCAGCATTGTTCCCCTCCCCCAATCTCCAATAAAAAAAAAAATCTTTAAAACAAACAAACAAACAAAAAAACTTCTTCTCTAAAAGTCACAGACACCATAGAAGGCTCTGGGAAAGGATCACATTCCATGGAAAGGCAGAAAGGAAAAAGAAACCACCCATGGGAAAAAAAGACCTGAGAAAAGGTGGGGATGGGAGTCACGAAGACCAAAGAGCCCTACAACCTTGGTATAACAGTTGCTGAGAAATGAGGCATTAACCCAGGTGAGAACAGGTAAACTACTTTCCTCCCCTGTTCTCACCTACTTCTAAAAACTGGCTTATCCTCAGCAGATTATGTTGTCAAGCTTTGAAGTGTGCCTTCTCGCTGACATACAGTTCTCTCAGTTTAAAATTATAACCTCTTCCTTGTAACTATTAGTAGAACATCTTTGCTTTTTCTCTATTCTATGAACAACATCATGGTCGCATCGAAGGAACTCTTAAGTATGGACATCTTCCCTCCACGATACCTCCACTCACATCACCATTTTTCATGGGCTCATTACCTCATTCTTCCTTTACCGTGTGCATAGCCCAGGTTCAGTTTTATATCTTTTCCTTTTTTTTTTTTTTACACTGAATGTTATAGCAGAAGGATGCACTGTGTCTCTAAAATGGCACCTTTCGATACAGGCTCTAATGTCACTTGTATTCTTTTTTTTTTTTTAGCTGAGCCATCCTGCCGCCTGTTGGCAGCTCAGTGGCAGCTCAGCTCAGGCCAGGCATCGAACCACTGTTGCTCAGAGCTCGCACTACTTGAGTAATCTTAAGTACTGAGCCACTTGGCCAACTAATGTCACTTGTAAACAGACCCGGTTTCTAAGGAACACACAGTCTGACAGAATCATCTTTGAGTGTCCCCGTGATTCCGGGCCTTCCTATGCTCAGGTCAAGAAAATGGCTAACCATGCATTATGACTGCAGCCAGAAATGCTCTAAGAGTCACCAAATGTTCTTCATTCCGCAGGTAGATTTGAGGCCTAAAATACCAATAGGTTGAAGAGGAGGTAATGCAATGATGTGAATTAATATGTACCGAGGTATATGTGCCTGATTGCATGTTCTTCAGATGGTAGAGAGACTGGGGACTGAACATAGTGAGGAGGAGACCCCAGTGAGGAGGAACTGGGCACAGAGAGGGCAGGCTGGAGGCAGAGGCATGTGAACTGCCCGGCACTGGTCTTGCTGAGATGGAGCACCAGCTGGCGGCATCCCCACACTGTATCATGTCCATGAAGTCAAAAGAAAATGCCACCTGATTCTGAGTGGGTATTAGTCTTCTATTACAGGCAGTCCACTTACATAAACAACAAAAAAACACACAAATAAAACAAAAAACTCAAATGTACGTGGACACTGCACTATTAGAGAGCAAAGGACAGGTAATGATGGTAGTAAAGTATAAACACATTTCTAATCAACCTATCATTACCCCTTGGGTGGGCCCCGGCAAGTGTAAATTATAGACCTCAGGATAAAGTGACTGATGCCTAAGGATTAGGTCATCTGCCAAAAAATGGGTTGAACTCCAAAGATATCCCTTTGGATTCAACTTACAGTATTTGGTTTTAACTTTATAAATACATACTCTGGCTGCTGTGTCTCTCTTCACAAATGGATTTCATGTCGATCCTTCAAGACCCAGCACATTTGCCACCATCTCTTGGATAACTTCCTGGATCGCCCAAGTTGAATTTCTCTCACCTCTTTGGTGCTCCAATCCCGCCTCCTCCCATCTCTGTTTTAGCCCATATCCAATCTTTTGTCTCAGCTTTGTGTATCCGTGTTTTGAAAGCCCTATTTAACCACAAGCTCTGTGAAAGCAAGACTTCCACAGCAGCCTGCCTTTTCTGTAACTTATACTTTACTTGTGTAAAGAGTATAATTTTTCTATAATTTACATTTTCTTTTTATTAGTAAAATGGCTGCATTTGTCATTTTCTCCTAAGCTCCATGAAACATGGAGTCATATCTATCTTATTTACCACTCTAAATATTGCATGATTCCTAGTACACAGTTGACAGTCAATGAACATTTCATAAATTAATGTATTATACATTTAGACTTTTCAAATAACCTAGTAGACACAATTTCTACCTAACAGGATTTCAGAGAATAGGTCATAAATACAGTAAATCTGAATTGAATGGACTAAAACTACAGACACAAGTCCACTAAAACCATAGTGGAAAAACACACATTTGGAGGAAATCCTGGAAAAAAAGAAGAGGGACTTCACAGCACACTGCAAAGTCAGTGGACCCAAGCATTTTTTTTTATTTTTTTAAATAGTGAGAAACAGCATTTTCTGCTGGAAATTCTAATTAGAGAATAGGGTTATTAGGTGTTGTTTGAAGAAAACAGAGAAATAAATCATGTATTCACAATTCAAAATCTAAAACCATATAATCCAATCACAAGGAAATTGGAATTGTAGATTTCTAACTAATCTATGTCCCTCCTTTTCTGTAGAATTATGTCCCATGAGGACCTCTGACTCCAAATGTATTTACTGAGGGGACTCTTTATCATTACACTAGATTTCCAGTAACATACTCCAAGGGCTTAATGAGATAGGAACCCTGGCAGACTGTTTGAAAATGGAATCTCTGACTTTTCATCCTGAGATGTATGGTAGAATTGACTAAGTCAACTCATGTCTTACAAAAGCCTTGGTGAGTCATGGTGCCTTTACAACATGTGTGGTAATCAAGGCTTTGGATGTGAACAAATGTCCTCAAAATACAGTGGACACTATGACAAGAAAGCAAACAATATCATTTGTAACCGCAGCTGGGAAACTCAAAGTCACTTGGTTGGCCAAATTTGCATTAAACCAGCCATGGCCATTATTCCAGCCTTCTTCTTAGCTGAGGAACTGAAAATCAACAGCAAGTGTGCCAAAGTGGCACTCAGGACTATTCTCAGGGCCATGATATGCAAGCCCCAACCCTGCCCTTCAATACCTACTTTCAGACTCCAAAATTCATTGCAAGAATCATCAACCCCAGGAGATGTCTTAGATCCTACTTCCCCAGCGCAAATTTAGTTGCCCCATCCTCGGTGCCCCCAGCAGCACTATAAGCTCTGTGAAGGTATTGATCTTTACACATTATTTCTTATGTTCTAACAGTGTCTGTCTCTCAGACATAATTTGTTTTCTTGAGGGCAAGTATCATGTCTTATTCTCTTTTGTACCCTAGAAATCTATCATAGACATGGAGTTGGCCCACATCAGATCCACCCCACTTGCATCTCCATTACAGATAGAAAAAAAAATACTTTGCATACAGTGGACACGAGGGACTCAATAAGAATTTACTGAATGATTACTATGTGCCAGGCACTGTCCAAGGTGCTAGGGATACCACTAAACAAGACAGGCAAGGTCCCTACTCTCTAGGCGACAGTTAGTAAATAAACCCATCAATAGAAAGGTTGTTTGGGGTCATAATAAGCATTACAAAAAAATTTAAATGGGCAATAGAATGAAGAGTGATTTGGAGGAAGGATAAGGTGGCCTGTGGAACTAGACATTTTGGCTGAGGCCTGACTGACGAGAAGGAGCCAGCTATGCAAGGATCTGCAAGGGGAGAGCATCCTAGCAAGGGACTTAAACTAAAGCAACCTTTGTTAATGGTGGGGGCAGACCCTGGGAGGGGTGTAGAGGGAGGCGGTGGTGCTGGTTTATTGCTAATTCTCTCTCCTTCCTCTATATCAGAGCAGGGCACCACCTTTCCCACCTCACTTTGCATATTCTTTTTGTTACCATTTCCATTTCCTTAATTCTGCTCCCTGATTTCCATTAAATTACAAAAACATGAGCCTCTGCCAGCAGCAAACACATCTGGAATCCTCTTCTAACTTCTAATCATATAAAGCACCAAACAAAAAGCCATGGGAAAATAGAAGCTGGGAGTATTAAGATTTAGCTTTCATTCTTATTAGGTCCATTCAAGTAATGTTTATTTTTATAACCATTACATCTCATTATCACTACTGATCATACTCAGAAACAAAGTTATAGACCCACTCATCACTTGTTTCTTTCTATATTATCTCATAGGAAGTCCTATTATAGAATAAATAGCTTTAACAAACCTTTACATGTAACTATACACTAACATAAAAAAAACAGCAATTGTATCTAAATAACATTTTTCAAGGTAATCAAAAACACTTCAGTGAATAACTATGCTACTTATTCTAGTATTACTGAATTTGAAATGTTTTCATCATTATCATCATCTACTTCAATGCAAGTATTCGTTCATCAAGAACTGTAATCAATAAAAGAAAGAAGCAGCTATTTTCTGCATCATGACAAGACTGTCCAGATGTCATGCCTGGAATACATCACAAGTGACATTGCTAGTCATCTTTCCAGTCATTTGGAACATACAGACTTTCCGTTGCAATCTGCAAAGCATTTGGATGCTGTGATCCCTGCTGTCAGCAA
>NW_017731740.1:476331-482638 GCF_001890085.2 Hipposideros armiger | reverse complement strand
GACTTCTGAAAATATGACTCCTATTCTTACTCACTGATCCTAAAACCTGAGATAACTGTGAGGGTTGGAGCTGCTGCTGTCACATGCAGCTGGGACAGAAGCCCCCATAAAGGAAGGCAGAATCAAGAGATAGACTGATACGGAGTCCCCATTTTATCATTTGAGCCCCAAATCCAGCCATGCCTGAAGCAAGCTCAACCCTGGACTTTTCAGCCTAAGTTAGCAATTACATTCCATTCTATTTGTTTAAGACTACATTTTTTTTTTTAAGGAAAACCGTTTCTCTCTGGTTTTCTGTCACTTTTAACGGAACGAGCCCCAGTTGACACGTTGGCTCTGGGAAGCTGGGAGTGGGTGTGTTCATTATTGACTTCTGTACCTCACACACTATCATGTATTGTATTCATGTACTAATTAAATGGAACTTAATTAGTGACAGGGACGATACACTGAGGAACTGCTATTAAAATCTGGCAAACAATGGGTCTTTTCATCTGTTTCCTCTGAGAACTAATCCCAAGGTGTCTTGTGTACTTTATGAGATGGTCAGTGAGGTGCAGTCACAAAAGGAGACAGAGAAGAGGTTCAGGAAGAAGCAGGTCGTGGAGAAGGAGGCATGGCACCTCGCGCAGGGCCACATGGGAAAGACATCAGGGAGACAGGAGCGCTTAGGCCACGCCTTTATTAGGGTTTCAGAGGGGAAGGCAAGGCAAGGAAAGCCCGTCGGATAATTGTAGATGCAGCAGAGCCCAAGAAGATGGAAGGTGTCACTCCTGTCGTAACCACTTCAGCACCTCATTTTGGCCACCCTGGAGTCTACGGAGGATATATTCCTCATGAGCAAAAGCCACAATTCACTACGCTACCCAAGATCAGGGAGACTGGGGCCTTGACCAAAGAGGTTTGCTTCATTCACTGCTTATGTGGTACTGCGGAGTACTAAGTGCTTTTCTTCATCTCTGCTTATAAGAAACTTAAGTAACTACTTAGGCGGTGCATTGGATCACATGCTTGTAAAGCTGTAGTTGTTGAACTTGGGTGTGTATCCAAATCACCTGCAAGATGTGGCAGAAATACAGAGGACTCAGCCCTTCATCACTTGGGCAAGCCTGGTCCTCTGGATTCTTGATTAGCTCTCCCCGGGGTGCTGCTTCATACACTCCCAAGTTTGAGAATCACTGTTGTAAAAGATGCAAATCGCATCTGGTACTCAGACAATATCATCAGGGCCTCTCTTTTTCTCAGCATCTCCATTTGTCTGTTTCTGTGTCTGTGTCACTTCTCAGGCTCTTCCTTCATTGCATTGTCAAGGCCAGCAGAATCACTGAAGCCACATCCTTTCAGCTCATTGAGCCTTCAGAGAAGTGTCTCTGGACCCCAGTACACAGAACAGGTCATTGTAAAGGTGGACAAGGAACATCCCAGTCCCTGCATTCATACCCAGAGTTCTAGGGGAAGATCTGAATGGTCCATCTTGTGTTACATACTCACTCCTAGTCACAGGCACATGCCTATCAGGAAATGGGAACTATGAGTTCCCAGACCTAGATCACTGCCCATCCCAAGAGCTACTGGAAGGAGGGGTGCTGCGATTGGAAGCCTCACCAGAACCTCAGCAGATAGGGAAGGTACGGTTCCCTAAGGGAAGGAAGGCTGGGTCCCAAAGTAGGGGAGGAAGACAGGCTGGCCACAGTGCTGTTCAAAATATACATTCTCAAGTAAACTGAATTCTCCAAATTCACATGACAAGACTAAAGCCACAAGACTAAAATTGCCTGCTACTTATTTAGTTCCTAGTGTGTTCCAGGAGCTTCATATAGGCTACACGTAATGTGGGATGATATTTTAAATACTTAACAGTGTGGATGGCACAGACCACCAGCGAAATGGAATAGGGAGGGTCCTGGAGGTCCCTGGGCTACAGGCCTTAACTCTTTAGTTTCTGGACCATACAGAGTTCAGGGGTCTGGAGAGACAGGTGATATAGGAAATGGACACCACTCAAGGGCTTGGGAAGCAGTTATTTACCAATTGACACAAAGGTGTTTTGATATCATAACAGCCAATATGTTCTTACTGATGCATGCCTGATAAATGTTTTCAGCCCTGAGTGTCATCTTAAAAACCACACTTCTAAAGGATAGGTACCTCCTGAAGGTATACTATAATACGCTTTGAATTTCACTCAAAAATATGGGAGGAAAAACATGATTTGTATATTAAAATAAATTTGAGCACATTGTGGAAAAATATATACAATACACACAAATGTTTAGGATGACCACGGAATGTCAAGGAAATTTGGACACGGGGTCCCGGATAGGGGATACTCCTGTGAAAAACATAGAAAAACATTGTCAAAGGACCTCAGTGTTAATATTTCTGCTTCCATTATACAGAAGGTGCCCTGGAGGGGTAAGAACTTTGTCTAAGAGTGCATGCTTTGAAGTGGGGCAAGATTCGCAGCATCTGCCTGGGTCACAGCCCCTGCTCTTGCGGCTATACCATGCTGCCTTCTGTCAAGTTTGCTCCTTGCTGGTGTTATTTATAGAAAATTTAATCTTAAGTGGAAAGAACAGCTAATGATTAAATAGCTATATTTGGTGAAAGGGCTAACTAAACTCTGGGTAAGGAAGAATATAGATCATATATAATAATTTTACAAAGGAATGAACAATTGCTCCTCAGAGCTAGGGAAGGCCATTTCAAAGGCAGGCCATTGTGTGTTCTGAGGTTTAGAAAACGAGCCCCAGGGCAAGAAAACCACAGAACCAAACAACATTTATCACATGGTGGAAATTTCAGAACCAAGAGCATAGGAAAGTTTGACACAATCTTTATGGCTGTAATTCAACATGCCGGTCCTAAGTTTAGAGTTACATAATGATTGCAAAAATATTTGAATGAAAATAAACTCTCAAACTGTTAGGGAATGGAACGGATAAGAGTGGTTGTCTATACTGATTGCTTTGGTCTCAGTGTTTGGGACTTTCCAAAATTCATATGAGTATGTTGAAATCCTGGTCTCCAAAGTGATGGTATTAGGAGGTAGAGCCTTTGGGAGTGAGTAGGTCGTGACGGTGGCACACTCATGAATGTGATTAGTGCCCTCATAAAAGAGACCCCACAGAGCTCCTTAACACCTTCCACCAGGTGAAGACACAGCAAGAAGATGGCTGTCTATGAAGCAGGAAGTGGGTTCTCACCAGACACCAACGTTTACAGCACCTTGACCTTGGACTTCCTAACCTTTAGACTGTGAGAAAGAAATGATTTTTGTTTAACCCACTCAGTCTATGGTAGTATGTTACAGAAGCCTAAACAGACTGAGATACTGATTAACTGAGGATTACTATATATCCTGTATATAGATTTGCGTTACAGATTTTGAATGAGTGATGACAGGGAATTGTAGTTCTTCAGCTACTTATAGTTTATACTCCATAGGCACTCTATAAGTACTTGTTAAATAAATGGATAAATAAATGAATGAATAATGTTTATTTTAAAGAAAAAATTTTTCCCCAATCTTTTTTTTTTTTTTCCATAAGCTCCAGGAAGCTCTGCATGAATTATCATGTGGTTTCAAGCACTGCAGGGCACACAGCCAAATATCCCTGGAAGATGATGCAAGTTTGAGAGAGAATGTGTCCAAAGGATTTCATATATACATTGTCAATGAGAGTTTTTGTGGGAAATTTGGGCACCAGTTTTTACCCTGTCTCCATATTGGTTCACAAAAGTAGTAACACCTCATATCTGTCTAGTACNTGTAGCCAGATAGAAGATATTCTGGACCATAATAAACCACATGGGTCTGGGCTCCATACATGATACCTGAAGCTACTCTGTGACCAGAGTGGAACAACAGAACTAAAAAACCGGTATTGCCCATCATAGGAGCACTCCCCACTGTGTTCTAAGTTTGTATTTCCTACCTATTATTCCATCTCTGGGGATGATAACCCACCAGTCTCTCAAGTTTGGTTAGTGAGACTTTTTTTTTTAATGTCCTTTTCAATTCGTAAAGATTAGTTTTCTTAAATCATCAGCAGCATCAACTCATAAGGGAATTGATTTCACCTGTGTTGGGAACAAATGTTTTCCCAGAGATCCAAAATCATCCTCAAATGTTCAACATCAGGGACCAGTTCCAAAAATTTGACCTGCTTTTAAAACCCATGACATAGCATTGCCTTCAGTTCAATTATCTCCAATTTATGTTATAAAAAATTTTAATAAAAATTGCTTTCAAAATTACATTTCTGAAAAGGAGGTGGATTAATAGTATACCGAAGGAGACGTAAATGATAGAAAAGCCCCATCACACACCAACTAAATGCAGCAAATAATTTCTTATGCCGCAAGGCCTGACAAGATCCTATATAATAAAAACATGAGACACTATTTTATAATATAGCCTCAAGGAAAGTCTCTCAAGATGCCAAAATAACCCAAATAAAGTTGTTTCGTAGATGAAAGGATTCTCCTTTAGCCAATAAGACTGTTTACTTTTTTATTGCTCTGAATTCCAGACTGGTGAAATAACTTTGCTCTTTAGCTTTCCTCCAAACATATTTATCACTTAATTTTAAACTGCCCCTCCCCCAGTTTTCTCATTAACTAGTAAAAACTGCAAAACCCTGGAATGAGCTGCAGATGGAAGGATATTTGGAATACTTTGGGCTGGAGAGCTCTCAGCATAGAATAAACAAGCATCTGTCTTCCATAGTATAAACTCTGTTCTATTTAGAGAAAAAAGGCTGAGCTCCTTAGATTCTTGTGTTTCTTCTTTCAGTGCAAGTCTGTGATTTGCTGAATTTGTTCTTACTGGCTTTTTCCCAGCAAAGCTAGAATAAAATGACAACAGTCCAACTGTAGTAGACATCTGTTGAATTTGCTTCTTGGCAGTGAGGACTCTGTCTAGTAAGTGTGTCCTAATTTCCTCTTTAAAGTCATCCTTTCCCACTCTTAATGAATTGTGATTCCTATAAAACCAACTCCATGCCCCTAGTCCATCCTCCAAGGGTGGTCACATGACCCAGGGCTAGACCCCAGCACCCTATTAGTCCAGTGCATTTCCCTGTGATTGGTACAGAGTAGTCATGTGATGCAGAGCTATGTTTATTTTCCCTGAGATTGGTTCAGAGTGGTCATGTGACCCTGGGCTATGCCTATTAGTCCACTGCATTACCCTGTGATTGGTTCAGAATGGTCATGTGACCCAGCCAGAGCCAATGAGATATTTTTTTCTGGACTTCTGAAAATATGACTCCTATTCTTACTCACTGATCCTAAAACCTGAGATAACTGTGAGGGTTGGAGCTGCTGCTGTCACATGCAGCTGGGACAGAAGCCCCCATAAAGGAAGGCAGAATCAAGAGATAGACTGATACGGAGTCCCCATTTTATCATTTGAGCCCCAAATCCAGCCATGCCTGAAGCAAGCTCAACCCTGGACTTTTCAGCCTAAGTTAGCAATTACATTCCATTCTATTTGTTTAAGACTACATTTTTTTTTTTAAGGAAAACCGTTTCTCTCTGGTTTTCTGTCACTTTTAACGGAACGAGCCCCAGTTGACACGTTGGCTCTGGGAAGCTGGGAGTGGGTGTGTTCATTATTGACTTCTGTACCTCACACACTATCATGTATTGTATTCATGTACTAATTAAATGGAACTTAATTAGTGACAGGGACGATACACTGAGGAACTGCTATTAAAATCTGGCAAACAATGGGTCTTTTCATCTGTTTCCTCTGAGAACTAATCCCAAGGTGTCTTGTGTACTTTATGAGATGGTCAGTGAGGTGCAGTCACAAAAGGAGACAGAGAAGAGGTTCAGGAAGAAGCAGGTCGTGGAGAAGGAGGCATGGCACCTCGCGCAGGGCCACATGGGAAAGACATCAGGGAGACAGGAGCGCTTAGGCCACGCCTTTATTAGGGTTTCAGAGGGGAAGGCAAGGCAAGGAAAGCCCGTCGGATAATTGTAGATGCAGCAGAGCCCAAGAAGATGGAAGGTGTCACTCCTGTCGTAACCACTTCAGCACCTCATTTTGGCCACCCTGGAGTCTACGGAGGATATATTCCTCATGAGCAAAAGCCACAATTCACTACGCTACCCAAGATCAGGGAGACTGGGGCCTTGACCAAAGAGGTTTGCTTCATTCACTGCTTATGTGGTACTGCGGAGTACTAAGTGCTTTTCTTCATCTCTGCTTATAAGAAACTTAAGTAACTACTTAGGCGGTGCATTGGATCACATGCTTGTAAAGCTGTAGTTGTTGAACTTGGGTGTGTATCCAAAT
>NW_017731740.1:462817-472051 GCF_001890085.2 Hipposideros armiger | reverse complement strand
AAAAAATGCATTGTTTTCCTCTACTCACACTCACAACACTTCTGACACCAGATGTGTGGGGTCTTTACCCACACAGAACACTTCTCCAACACCAGTTTGGTGTCCACAATTCAATTCAATTCTGACACTAACCTGAGTAAGTAATGGCCCCACAGATTAAGGGCTCCGTCCACAAGACCACTCCCACTTCAGATGCCAGTTGCAAGTAATAGGTCCTCAGCTTTCCTCAGCTTTCCTATAACGCTGTCCAACTTGGTTACATATTGGAGGGTCCCACAATCCCCTCCTTGGTTTCAATAATTTGCTAGAGTGTCTCCAAACGCCAGGAAAACAGATGAGCTACTATTGGCAATTTATTACAAAGGGTATTTAAAGGATATACATGAACAGCCAGATGAACAGGTACACCCTCATTTCCGCATGAGTAATTTGAGAAATTGTAGTCACACAACTATAAAAAAAGGCAAGGCCAGACCCTCTTCTCACTAGCCGTTAAAGGAACACTTCCCAGTTTGCTCCAGACATCCATCAGATCTCAGACAGAGGGATCAGAAAGTAGGGGGTCTCTTGTTAGGGATAAAAAAGCAGGGAAGGATGAGAGGCGCTGTCAGAGGCCCAAGCTGCACCAGGACGAACATTTTCTTAGAGCTTTCCTAGAACTCTGCAGATGAGGTTTCCATGTCTTGATCAGCCTCGCTTTCCCTAAGCCATGGCATTTGTGGAAACTGGAATTAGGTCTATGAAGAGGAGCTATACCCCTACACAGTGACACCCAACAACTCTTTTGGTTTCCTATAGAGCATTCCAGAATAAATGGAAATTTGATGGAGGATTTTGGGGGGTAAACCTAAACGTTTCGAAATTCAACCTCTTTTCCTGAAGCTTGAATTGACAGAAAGTACTCATTATTAATAGCCCAAATAAACATAAAATATTTTCTGGATCCATCCTGGGAAAAAATCTACTAAGCTGGGGTTGCTCAAAGCCAACTAGAGTGGGAGAGAAGGAGGGAAGGTAGGAGGAAGCCAACGACCAGCTGTCCCGTCCTCTTCCTGGCTCCACCAATAGACAGGGTCCTGACCAAGCATGCCTTTTAAAGCAACATCATTTTTAAATATAATTGTGCCAGCTCTTTTAATAACAGTAGTGTCATGGAACTCATGGCCCTTCAGGAATTTCCCTCACAGAAGCATTACACTCAGAAATACCTGGAAAGCCTATTAGAGAGGATTCACGATTTCCCTGGATTAATATTTACCTCTCATCTTTCAGTCTGTGTTACCAATACAAGAATTTTTTTAAAATAATGTCCTCCCACTAATTCTCGTTAATATCATTTTAGAAAGGCATGACATCTGATGGAAAATGTCGGCAGGAAAACCCATTTTCCAGTCCCATGGGAACCTGACCAAGTGCATACTGCCCCGTGCTTTGTTTTCTCCTTAATAAAATGGAGAGGACAGCAGCCCCTCCCCATGTCATAGCCAGGCTTCTAGGTCAATAAGGGAGGGAGCGGAAAAAGCACCCTGAGCTCTTTAGAATAACAGAAGTTTCAACATTCTTGTTATTTACAAAGAGATCATTGTAAAGGTCAGTATTATCCTTTTGCTTCAACAGAAGCCATACAATACAAAACCAACACAACAAATAGAATTCTGTCACCTCGCACACAGTGATCACTCAGCAAATATTTATGGTTTGTGGACTAACGTCACCAGGAGACAACTTGGAGTGCCCAGAAAACTCGGCAAGAAGGGGAACAGGTGTGTGTTTGTGGGGGAGGCAGGATGGTACGGGAAGGGAGGCAGGCTACAATGAAAAGTGCTGCCAAGAATGATTTTCTTCGATTTTAATTCCCATTCTTCCTATAAATGCTTCTCTGCCCAGTTTGTACTCCTGGACAGAGCCTGACAGAACCACTCACTCCTAGACTATAATGGTCAGAGTCACTTATACACACACACACACACACACACACACACACATACACATACACATGAACAAACTTCTACAC
This sequence comes from Hipposideros armiger, assembly GCF_001890085.2. Lineage (NCBI taxonomy): Eukaryota > Metazoa > Chordata > Mammalia > Chiroptera > Hipposideridae > Hipposideros > Hipposideros armiger. The sequence continues at coordinate 470,037 of NW_017731740.1, read as the reverse complement.
AGATGCACAAACACACACATATACTCAAACACACAAATACACATAAACACACATAAACATACACATAAAGGCACATGGACACACAAACATACATGCACACACAAACACACATGCACACACAAACACACATACATACATGTACATACACAAACACACATACAAATACACATAGCCTACCAAAAGTAAACTACACAGCAAAGAAAAACACTGGTAAAGAGATTTTTCAGTTGCTCAGCCTCTCCAAGCCTACTGCCAATGCCTCTGCCCTTCCTATCAGGACACATGCTGCATGTTTCAGCATCTTTTTGTCAGAGCGTCCAGAAAGAGAAGGGAAGTTACTAGGAATTTGAGTGTTAACTTGAGCAATGCCCAAAGTTCCTTCACAAGGAATTAAATCACAGAGTTGCCTCTTTCCAGACATCACTCCAGGGTCTGAGTACCCTCCACCCACCTTCCTGCTGGTTCGCTGCTGCCCACAGTTACTGCTGACACTCTCAGGAAGCTCAGATGCCCCAACACTTGCTCACTTCTTTCTGGGAGCCTTCTCTTGCCTACTCCTCCAAGGGAGAAGAGATGTGCTTACTGGGGAAGGGGTCGATTCCAGGCTTTCATCTATTCAACCAAGTTGAATGGCAAGCCTACTTTCTTCTCTTGGCAAACTTAGTCATTATTCAGCAAACAGCGACTAAGCACCTACTGTGTGGGCTAGGTATAGAAGAGACAAGGCAGATCAAAACATGGTCCTGGCCCTCAAGGAGCCCCTAGAGGAGGAAGCCAATTATCAGACTGTGAGGAGTGCGAGGGCCGAGTTAAGAGGAAGGTACTCAGGCATCTGCAGGTGATGAGAAGCAAATAGAAGGAAGACTTCGCGGGGGAGAGAACACCTCACCAGGAAGTGGAGGGTAGTGGTATTCTGGGTAGGGAATCACTACAAGAAACAGAACGTCTGATAATATTTTTCACTTTTAATTTCCTCTTTAGAAATGTACCTTGCATCTCAGAGATAGCTGTGTCCCCAATACCTTCCATGTGCCCTATCCTTCTGTCCACCCTGCCCACTGATAACTACATCATGGGTTCTCTTGCCTTCCAGCTTCCCACTGGGCCAGGCCATGGGGATAAAGAGCAGGAGATCTAAGGGAGGGAGGAGGACAAGGTCAAGGCACTTACTCCACTCTATCAAGGCAGTCTTCTTAGGAAATGCTCTTTTTCCCAGGTTCCTGTAAGTGGCTTCCTCCCGCCCTCTCTTCCCTGTGGCTCCAGGAGAGGTAATGGCTCTTCCACTGTTATGAGTTTCCCTTGTGGTTCCTCGCCATCCCACCCACACTTCTGCTAACAATCACTTTATTAAGCTCGCCCTGAATTATTCTAACTGGAGGGCCACCTGTTTCCTGTTGGGACCTTGACTGATAGAGCCAATAGCAAATGTATCAGGGAGAGCAGGATGCAAAAATTGTATAAATATATATATATATATATATATGTATGTGTGTGTGTGTGTGTGTGTGTGTGTGTGTGTATTTGCATGTAGATATATGTAAGTATATATCCATACATATATGCCAGTGATGGTAGTTATGGAGTCTGATTGATTCACTCATTTATTCCACAGACATTTATGAGGGCCAACTATGTGTAAAGCCCAATGAGTAAGGGAACCACGCTTCCTGGATTTTATGAGATGGGGTCAGTTACAACGTTCTTTGCAATGGTCAGACTGTATATTTTAATGTGGGGTTCATAAAATATGACCTCGGTAACTATGGGCAACAGGGAAATGAGTAAGATGCAATCTATCCTCTCAGAGTTTATACTCTCGTCTCACTTAGTCCTCTAATATCCAAGTATAAAAGAAGCAGACCAAGTGGAGAAAGTCTGAGGCAGGATCAACTTGCAGCTCTGCATTCTGCAGGTTATGCTCTGGGCAAGCTCCCTTGCCCATCTGCTGAGCAGTGATTCTGCTGCTTGGGGGCCAAAGGCATCCACAGTGATAACAGGCTCACTGTGGGCCAGGCAGTGAACTGAAAGCTTTACGTACGATATTTAATTCATTCTTCATGAAAACCCCTATAAAATAGGCACGGTTTTCATTTTGCAGAAAACACAGACTTGAAATGTTATGCAGTCAATAGCAGTAGTTTGCCTCTACGAACCCAAGTCTATATCCAATTCACACCCCAGCCTCTATGTAAGGCCCACTGCTCTTCCCTACTTGGCTTCAGTGTCTCTTCCAGGGAGAAACAACTCACAGCCAAGACCAAAGGGTGTTTGGGTGAATGGGACAATTACAGGCTGCGAGGCAAAGGGCGATCCTGCAATTTTGGTTGACTCTGTTATTACATCCACACAGCGAGAAAGCATCTGGGGAACCTACCTCACAGGAGTCTCCTTTTGATTCCGTGTGGTACAATCAACCCTCAGCTAACAATTTGCTCAGATTAGATTTGAAAGATTAGAAAGAAGGATTAGAAAGAAGGGTGAGGGGCAAGCCACACAAGATGCACCCCCAAGACACACCACAGATTTGCTTCTGTGGAGGCTCCGGTTCCCTTTGAACTAATAATTATCGCTTTGGGAGGAAGTCGAGATTGGCATGTTAATGGGAGGGGTGGTAAGGGACACATTTGAAACTGAAGGCTGTTGTGCTTGTGATTAGTTGCACTGGGGCAGGGGGTGGGCAGCTTCACCCTATACTGCTTTCATGTACAAGGGCAGCCAACCGAACCCCATAGGCGGGTTTTATGAGTGGCAAGCAATGTAAATGCTTGTAAAGCACCCCATAAATTTTTAAGAATTCAAGTTTAAGACCTGTTGATGCCCTCATAAAAATCGACCTTGCTGTCCCTCTACACCTGAAGTCCCCATATGTCATGGCTTATTCCTGATGCTCAGATGATCATGAATAGTGTCTCCTTTCACTTTCAAAAGCGTCAATTTAGATAAATGTTCACCCTATCTTTGCTGTATGTAACTGATCAAGAAAAGGTGAGAAAGTGGTTCCCTGAGCTTTACACACCCCAAGTCTGGTTTCAGAATGAGTGTTGTCTTGCTGCATGGTCCTAGGTGATTCAGTTCACCTCTCTGATCCTTTATGTGCCAAGTGAGATTAAAATATGTGGTCCATGGCTTTTATGAGCAGTAACAAACAGAAGTAGTTCATAGAGTTACAGATCTTAGAGTTAGGCATAACGTGGGGAGATCATTTAGTACACAGGGCGATGAAGAGCCATACAGAAGTCACAATGACACAGTCGGCCTTCCATGGCTCCCTGTTGTTTTGGAAAAATCTAGCAACTAAGTGTGGAGGGAACTAACGCAAAACCTGGAGGGTTATTAGCATATCTGTGCCTTAGAGAATTTTGGAAACTATTTGCAAACTTTTAAATTGAATTCACCAAATGTTTACTGTTTATACCCATCTATGTGTTGTGCTTTATCATTTAAAAAAGATATTTCACATATATTATCTCATGTGAGCTGTGTAGCAGCCCTTTGAGGAAAATGCTATCATACTCATTTTACATATGTATTTTATTTATTTATTCATTTATTTATTTATTTATTTATAGATTTTATTGGGTAGTTGGGGGAAGAGAACAGGAATCGGGGAAGGGGAACGGACAAGTTGCTGTCCTTTTGTTCTTCAGTCTAGTTGTGGAGGACGTCGCTTCACTGGCCCATGTTGGTATTATCATTGCGCTCTTCTCGGGTGAGGCAGTCACTCACTGGCCATTGGACGGCTGCTCATGGCAGCTCACTGCAGCCCAGCTCCAGGTCATGCTGTTGTTCACCATCTTAGCTGTAGAAGGCACAGCATCACTAGCCCACATGTGAGATCTGAACCGGGGCCTTGCTGCTCACAGCTTTCATCCTAAGTCAACTCCCAACCAATGCACCACTTGGCCGGCCCTACATACTTACTTTAAATACTATCACTGGGCATGGTAAACTACATGACAGAGAGCTGATGGCTTGGTAACTGAAGCTTTTTATCGAGTGGAATTCTAACTACCAATTAGTCTGTGTCTGTTTGCCTGCGTTTACCATAAGAAAATACCCAGTGGTCCCCCTGCCCTGTTAACAAACCTCAGAAAGATGTCCAACCCAGGTTCAGCAGCTGGTTCTGAATGTAGATAGCAGTTGCCAACTCAGCAGATTTCACAGAGAAGGGTGGGCTGGGGGAACCCAACCCCACTGGCCCATTAGCTGTGACCAGGGGCACTGTGACTGATTCCAGTGATTTATTTCTTTAGGGCCTCTAAAGACTGTCATGATTTGCTCCTCTCTGTCCTGTTCACTCTTGATCCAAGCCAATTGTGTCCCCGATCCTCATGACTCAACCAGGCCTAACAATTTTATTCTGATAAATTGGCAGTTTAGAGAAAGAGAAAGGGGTGGGAAGGTGCAGGGAGGGGGAAAAAAGTCACTGAAGTGCATGATATTCAGCCCAAAGCCTATAACAGGAGCCAATCCCATTCTTGGGCCTCTAGGTGAGGAGGCTGTGATGGAGAGGATGTAAGATCCCAGCTCCTTAAGGAAGGAGCTGGAAAAGGCTGTCTTGGTCCCTGAGCTCTTTCATTTATTCATGGCTAACTCCGCTTTCCTCCTCTCCTCCCCACCCTAGATCCCCAACCCTGCAGTCTCCAACACCAACTGAGTCCCAGAAATGGCACGGGGCCACTCCTTCAGATTTCCATGGCTTGTAATCTGGAATCATTTCCAGGGCAAGTACCAGGGGCTTTTGAAATAATGCAGGGCTTCCTGTTCATGGAATTAGAAGGTTTGCCACGTCTGCCCAGGAATTAATCAGAGGCCAAATGTGATTTTGGATGCCAATAATTTATAAAATACAGTGTTTCAGAATCTGTTTTTCTCCCTCTTACAATATATAGCCTTAGAGGAACTGGGAAGGGGCAAATAAACAAAACCACTTTCCAATGCCTTCACTTCTAGGGAAAATGGAAGGATGTTCTTGAATGCTACCGTATTTCCCCATGTAGAAGATGCACCCTTTTCCGAAAAATCTGGGGTCTAAAAACTGAGTGTGTCTTATACAGTGGTTATATGAGCGCAAAAACAAGCGTGAAAAGAGTGGGGAAATGCAAGTAAAAAAAACTACAACCACTGTATAAGATGCACCCAGTTTTTAGACCCCAAATTTTTCAGAAAAGGGTGCATCTTATACATGGAGGAAAATGGCATTTAATCCGGTTGCCTGTAGGCTTCAGCGTGAGCAGCAGCTGTCTGCCCTTGTACATAAACTTTGCAACATCAGTCTTAATGTGCCTCTACCTAGACTTTTTCGACAATTTTGCACCTTCATTGCTGTGGAGCCACTTGCCACACATTGGTCCGGCCCCAATTCAACTTTTGGTCTTGAAGCACAAATACCAAGATTCAAAATAATGTCCACAGTAATTTAAAAATGCATGGAAACATATCATTCATGTGGCAGTACTCCTGAGCCAAGTTAAACTGTGGTGGATTTGCTTGGAGAGAGGCAAAATCTACTGTGGGCAGCTTCCTGAGTCTTTTTAAATTAGTGATTGAAGACACAATTGAAAGTTATTTGAGTAAAATCAGACAGAAGTGACACTAAGTGTGGATGGAACGAAGGCAAAACATGGAGGGTTATTAGAATACCTGTGCCTTTGAGATTTTTGGAAACTATTTGCAAACTTTTAAATTTAATTCACCAAATATTTACTATTTACACCCATCTGTGTATTGTATTTTATATTTTTAAAAGATATTTCACATATATTACCTCATGTGAGCTATGTAGCAGTCCTTTGAGGAAAATACTATCATATTCATTTTCCATACTCATTTTAAATTCTACCACTGGTAATGCTAGGGTTCATAAAGGTTATGTGATTTGACCAAGATCGTATGGCTATTAGTCAACTCCAGATCTGTCTGATTTTCAACATGGGGTTCATTTCACCATATCCCTGCTAACTTGCTTATGCTTACTGTATATAAATTGGTGTGCCAGCTTTCCAGGAACCACAAATTAGAAAGCATCACTCTAACTTCTTGAGGCTAAGACAGAAACAGAAATTATCTGTAAAACAAAGTAGGTGTAATCGTCATAAAAGTGGCAGGAGCACATTCTGTGTAGGTTCTGAGAAAGGTAGAACCACATCTCTTTGGGGGACTAATAAAATCTTGATGACAGAAATAGGTTTAAGTTGGAGCATGGAAACTGGGCATAGCTGTCAGCATGTAGAGATAGGAGGTAGGATACATCCCCGACTAAGGGGACAATATGAGGAAAGGCAAGGAAAATACGGTTCATGATGAGAATAATAAGACAGGTCCTGGCTGTACAGAGGGCATTCACAGGGGAGAGGAAATAGTTTGAACAGTACAGTGTTTGAGTGCTGTAGTATAAGGCCTTTTACTCAATTAGCAAGGCTGTGGGAAGCCTGCAGTGGAGCAAAAATTGCCCATTGGGAAGATTAGTTTGGAAACAGTGTGCAGACTGGATTGGCATGTGGACAACCTCTGAGTGGGGAGGACAGCAAAGAGTCCTTTAAAAAAAAAAACAGTTATGGCAATTGTGATGCAGGGAGAGTAGCTGACAAAATGAGGTCAAGCAAAATCTTGGAGAAAATCAACAAAGAGTCGAGAAATAATCCCCAGTGGAAAGGCAGCTCTTTGAAGGTGAGCTATTTCTTTGGGCAATTTATGAAGCTGGAGGGAAGCCTGTCACAATAAACGGCCATTAAAGCTAGCATCCTCTAGGGCACCTTGGGGGATGAAGAGAGCACCTGGCTCCATGACTTGTAAGTTTCAGAACTCTAGAAAAATGAAGTGGATGGCTTACTTCCATATGGAAGCCTTAGGGGCATTTCAGTGTTTGCAGAGAATTTAATGTAGGGAGAGTAATTAGTGCCGACATCAAACGAGATCCAATAAAAAGATGAGTGTCCTGATTCTGAAATGACAATAAAAATGGAGCTGGGGACTGGAGTGGAAGCTAAAAAATCCAGCCTGGGCTCATCGTGTATTCTGAACTGGATCCGTGTTGCATAATTTGCTGCAGTTCCCAGGGCAGCCATGTTCTGTGCCACAAAAAACGACACTCTCTCCTTCCCAGATGCTGAAACAGACTAACCTTCATTTTCCACTGGCAGCTCTGACAACCAAAGTTATATGAAATCTCATCAGCTCTGGATGAACTACAGGCCCAGCCGGTCATTTGAGTGTTGCAA
>NW_017731740.1:459349-460047 GCF_001890085.2 Hipposideros armiger | reverse complement strand
CAATGAAAACAAAAACTAACAACCCAATTCAAAAATGGGCAAAGGACTTGAATAGACATTCCTCCCAAAAATATGCAAAGATACTCACATTTTAATAAACATCTTTTTTTTAAAAGATACTCAATATCACTAATCATTAGAAAAATTCAAATCAAACCACAATAAGATACCACTTCATACCCATTAGGATGGCTACTACAAACATAAATAAATAAATAAAACCCAACTGTTGGTGTGGATGTGAAGAAATTGGACCCCCTTGTGCGTTGCTGGGGGGAATGTAAGATGGTGCAGCTGCTGTGAAAAAAGAGTATGGTGGTTCCTCCAAAAGCTAAACATAGAATTACTATATGTCCCAGCAATATTACTTCTAGATATATATCATATCTAAAAGAGTTGAAAGTAGGGATTGAAACAGATGTTTGTACACCCATGTTGATAGCAGCATTAGTCACGTATGAAAAGATACCTATTCATACGGACACTGGGATACTATTCAGCATTTAAAAGGGATGAAATTCTGATATGTGTCAAAACATGGATGAACCTGGAAGACATTGTGCTAAGTGCAATAAGCCAGACACAAAAGGACAAATACTGTATGATTCCACTTATATGAGGGACCTGGGATAGGCAAGTCCATAGAGACAGAAAGGAGAATGGGGACCGCCAGGAGCTGGTGGAGGGAGGAGAAATGG
>NW_017731740.1:454069-455985 GCF_001890085.2 Hipposideros armiger | reverse complement strand
CAGACAACAGGCCCAGAACAAACCCAGACCTGCCAATCTTCATTAGAGGGCAGTGAGGGTGCAGATGGTAGCACACAGATCCAAAGCCTAAACAACATCCCCACCCCTCCTCCTGGAAACCCAGACTCATTCTCAGGAAGGCGCTAAGGAAGGAGACCTGAAATTTGACCATTGATCCAAAGAAACTGACCTGATTGGGACTACTTAACCTGGAAAAACTGAGAGAATTTTCATTTTCTTCCTACAATAGTGTTGTGGGCCAGAGACTCAGGGTCGAATCCATGATGGAAAATAAACTACATGTCCTCTCTCTCTCTGAGTAGTGCTGTGCTAAATTTTCAGATCACTACATTTTCCATATAGCCAGGTTGCCCTCAAGGCAGGACGTTGGAGGACCCATCTTCAAATACCTAAACCAGAGAAAAGAACATTAAATATTGATGTTGGGATGTTTACATTAAGAAGCTGGTGATCCACCTGTTGTTCCGTAGTGAAATCACTAATTGGCAACCTCCAGACCTCACAAAGAGAGTTCACAGAGTGTTTGCCCTCCAACCTACTGCCTCTCTTCTAAATATGAATGGACAAGCAAAGCTCAGCAGACATTTGAGGAGAACCTCCAATGTGAGAGAGAAACAAAAAAAAAAGGGGGGGGGGACTCAGAAAGATCAGAGGCAACACAAAGAGTAGAGGGGAAATATATTTAAAAAATCATTAACATCTTCAGAGAGAAAAGAGATCCTTAAAACAATTACAGATTATATGCAAAAAAGAAACAACCAGCACTCAAGAAAGAACCGTTAGAAATAACAAACGCGATAGCTGACAGTAAAAGAGACTGGAAGATAAAATCAAGGAAATCTCTCAGAAAATGAAACAAACAAACAAAAAAGACAGAAAAAGTTCAGTAGAATATAAAAATACAAGAAAATTAGAAGACCGATTTAGGAGGTTGTATTAGTTATCTATCGCTATGTAACAAATTACTCCAAAGTTTGGTGGCTGAAAACAACAATAAACATTTATTGTCTTAAGCAGTATTTTCAGGACACGCAGCATTTAGCTGAGTNAAAACAATTCTGTGCCACCACACACTTATCAAAATCGCCAAAATCCAAAACACTGACAACACCAAAGGCTGACAGGGATGTGGAGCAACAGGAACTCTCATTCATTACTGGAGGGGACACAAAATGGTGCAGCCACTTTGGAAGAGAGTTTGGTAGTTTCTTATAGAACAAAATATACTCTTACCACATGGTCCAGCAATTGCACTCTTTAACATTTACCCAGACAAGTTGAAAACTTATATGAAACCTGCACATGAATGTTTATAGTAGTTTTATTCAGAATTGCGAGAACTTGGTGGGAACCACGAGGTCTTTCAGTAGGTGAATGGATAAACAAAGTGTAGTACATCCAGACAATGGAATACTATTCAGGTGTAAAAAGACATGAGCCATCAAGCCTTGAAAAGACATGGAGGAAACCCAAATGCATGTTGCTGGGTGAAAGAAGTCAATCTGAAAAGGTAACATACTGTATGGTTTCAACTATAGGACATTCTGGAAAAGGTGAAACTATGAAGACAGTAAAAAGATCAGTGGTTGACAGGCTTCGAAAGAGGAAGGGAGAAATAGATGAAGTACAAGGAATTTTTAGGGCAGTGAAACTATTCTGTATGATGCTGTATTGGTGCCTACAGGTCATTACACGTTTGTCAAAACCCATAGAATGTACAAAACAAGAGTGAAGCCTAATGTAAACTTTGGTTACTACTAACATTAACGTTGGCTCAGCATTCATTACACATGTACCACAAGAATACAAGAGGTTAATGATGGGAGCAAGGGAGGGAGGGGACATACGGGAACTCTCTGTACTTACCACTCAATCTTTCTGTCAACCTAAAACTG
>NW_017731740.1:449099-450354 GCF_001890085.2 Hipposideros armiger | reverse complement strand
CCTTTTCCCTCCCCTATGGAATATCTAATAGTTTTAAAGAAAAATACTTTTTTCACGTTTGTTTTTTTATTTTTTAAGTGTACAATCAGTGGTTTTTAATGTATTCACAAAGTTGTGCAAATCTCTACTAATTCCGGAACATTTTCCTCATCCCCAAAAGAAAAGAAGCCCCATACCCATTAGTATTCACTCCCGATTCCTCCCTTCCTCCAACCTTTAACAAACCCTAATCTACTTGCTGTCTTTATTGATTTGCCTATGTTGCATGTTTTATAAAAATGAAATCACATAATATGTGGTCTTTGTGGCTACTTTCTTTTACTTGGCATAAGGTTTTCAAAGTCCATTCGTGTTGTAGCATGTTTCAGTACTTTGTTCCTTTTTATTGCCAAATAATATGCCATTGTATGGATAACCACATATTATATATCGTCAGTTGGACATTTGGGTTGTTTCCACTTTTGGTTACTATTATTAATACTGCTACAAACATTCATGTACAACTTTTTAAAATTAGCTTCAGGTGTACAAAGCAGCATAATGATTAGACATTTACACACCTGACAAAGTGATAGCCCCAACAAGTCTACTACCCATCTGACACCATATATAGTTATTATAATATCATGTACAACTTTTATGCAGACATAGCTAGAGATAACATTGTCAGGTGATATGGCAAATCTCTATATTTAATATTTTGAGGAATTGCCAATCTGTTTTTCAAAGTAGCTGTATTACGCATATTTAACATTCCCATAAGCAGTATATGAGAGTCCCAGTTTCTCCACATCTGTGTCAATATTTGTTATTGTCTTTTTTACTATAGTCATCTTAATGATTGTAAAATGGTATCTTATTATGGTTTTGATTTGCATTTCCCTAATGACTATTAAGCATCTTTTCATGTGCTTCTTGACACTTGTATGTCTTCCATAGAGAAATATTCCATCAAATCCTTGGTCCCTTTAAGAATTGGTTTATTGTTAAATTGCAAGAGTCCTTCATATATTCTGGACACAAGTCCTTTATCAGACGTATAATTTGCAAATGTTTTCTCCCAGTCTGTGGGCTGTCTTTTCACTTTTGTCATGGAGTCTTTTGAAGCATCAAAGTTTTTAAATTTGATAATGTCCAATTTACCTATTTTTCTTTTATAGTTTGTGTTTTTGGTAACATATCTAAGAACCCATTGCTTTATCCAGGGCCATGAAGGTTTACTTCTTTATCTTCTTCTAAGAGTTTTATAATCTTA
>NW_017731740.1:442162-446366 GCF_001890085.2 Hipposideros armiger | reverse complement strand
CTGGGTGGCTTATAAACAACAGACATTTATTTCTCGCAGTCTGGAAGCTGGAAGTCTGAGATCAGGGTGCCAACATGGATGCTGTGTCCTCACATAGTAGGAGAGATGAGCTAGCTCTTAGGGCCTCTTTGACAAGGGTACTAATCCTATTCATGAGGGGTCCACTCTCAGGACCTAATTACCTTAGGAGTTAGATTTCAACATATGAATTTGGGGGGACATAAATTTTCAGACCATAGCAGTATTATAGGGGGAGAAAGTCTCCCCCCGCCGCAAACAATGAAAAGAAAAAAAATCCACCTTGATTCATTTTAGAACCTGGGCTTATCAGGCCATGTTAATTTGAGAGATGAACATGTATGAGCACATGTGTGAATATGTATTTATAGTCATATGTTTATGCAGATCTCTCTTATCTACTGAGTAGTCCTGTCTTCGTTCTTTAAACATTAAGTACCTACAATATGCCAGGCACTGTTTGACTATACTGGAACATAAAGGTTAATAAGATACAGTCTCTAGCCTCAAGGGGCTCACAGAAAGCTGCTAGTTCACAGAATGCTGTTTTATAAATACAAATATTCTATGCATGCAGATAGTTTTTCTACTAGTGTGACAGAACACCAACTCCACTGGGAATTATTTGGATCAACTCTAAAAATTTTCTAGATCATGTGCTCACATTTCAGGAGGAGAGTATTTTCTAGGATGAGAAGCTTAGACCAGAACCCTCCCCGAAGGAAACATCATCCCTCACTTAGTCTTCACACAAATTCCCAGGAGCTCGGTAATAGTGAGGACAGGGAGAAGGCTAAAGGAGGAAATGAGACTCAGCCACATCGGAAGAGTGAAGAAGTCCCTGGGCCTCACACACACAAGTCTTTTCTGTTCCAGGGTCACTAGCTATGAGACACTGAAGCGTGGGCATTTCTAAAGCTAGCTTGAGAATGAAAGCACAAAAATATACATTTGTGGACTCTCTCCATAAGGCTCTCATAACTTCAGAAGGTCTCAAGGAAACAACATAGCTAGGGATTTGGTGTAAATGAAACAGAAACATATGATTTAGGTTTCCATGAAAATAAACCAGCTCCAGAGGGGGAAGAGAAATAGCACCTGAGGGCCATATGTCTTTGGGTGGGTCTTTGGGTTTGTAAACCCACAAGCTTTGCAGGCACAGTTGAGATTCTGAAACCCTCAGCAATATCTAGCTCCTTGCAGAGCCAGTCTCATTTAGCTGGGTGCTGAAGCCTGGCTGGATGTTGAGCTAGAATCTTTACTAGAAATTAGAGACTTTAAGAGACTTAGGGGTCTCTTAAAGACAGTAAGAGAGAGAGAGGGGGAAGGAGAAAGAGATTGAGATTTACTTCTGAAAAGGCAAGGTTTATGAAGCACAGAAAATCTTTTATTCTGGATTTTATGTTCAATCAAAGCTCCTGCCTTAGCCAGTTTGGTCTATTATAACAAATATGCCATAGACTGGGTGACTTAAACAACAAACATTTATTTCTCACAGCTCTAGAGCCTGGGAAGTTCAAGATCAAGGTGCCCACAGATCCAGTGTCTGGTGAGGACCTGCTTCCTGGTTTGCAATGGCCATTGTATCCTCACATGGCGGGANTGGATTTTATGTTCAATCAAAGCTCCTGCCTTAGCCAGTTTGGTCTATTATAACAAATATGCCATAGACTGGGTGACTTAAACAACAAACATTTATTTCTCACAGCTCTAGAGCCTGGGAAGTTCAAGATCAAGGTGCCCACAGATCCAGTGTCTGGTGAGGACCTGCTTCCTGGTTTGCAATGGCCATTGTATCCTCACATGGCGGGAGGAGAAAGAGACCGAGACAGCTTTCTCAAGAATCTTCTCGTAAGGACACTGATGCCATCATGAGGCCTCTGCTCTTATGACCTAACTACCTCCCAAAGGCCCCACCTCCTAACACCATCATATTTGAAGTTAAGATTTTAACACATTAATTCTGGAGGGGACACAAACATTCAGTCCATAACAGTTCCCAATCAAATTGGGGGACTGTGGGACAAAATAGACCAAACTGGAAAGACAGCTGTTTGCCAAATCTCTAGGGGTAAATTTTTTTTATAATATTCCAAAATTAAAGACAATAGTGTCATGCTTCTCTCTAGAAACATGTCTATCCACATGGCAGCTAGAAATCTTTCCAGCCAACTTTCTGCAAATGGCTTGACCCTTACACAGGAGGCGTTGCCAAAAGGACCCGGGCAGATTAAATGACTTTTCCTTGCTTCCCAAATTATCTCTTGTGCCTTTCCCCATAAACTCTGACCACTCTCTGATCTCCAAAAACAGATACGTGTTGTTCCAGAAATAACACCATCCTGCCTTAGGCTTTGGTCACAGTGCCCTAGCCCTGTCTCTCGGATCTTTACTGTGACAGTGTGTTCCGGCCTATATTTCCAACTGTCAGTAGCTGCATCTATCTGTGCCACAGGGCTTCTACAATGAAGGAAGACTGTAGCCTGCGACTAGCAGGCCAGAAGTACCAGGCATTAACACCTCCCAGTAGCAGCTCCCTCAAAACTCAAGGGGATCATGCTGAAGCATATATTTTACACACGTCCCAGCATTTTCCCGTGGTGTTAAACTTCCAGTTGTCCACTGTGGTAGCTAACTTAATAACAGGCTTCCTTTCCTTGAGTTACTTCCTCACTCTCTCCCTGGGACTTCTGGGGAAATCCATACTAAAATAGACACTCAAATGCTTAGTTGAATCTCCGTGCTTTAGCAGTGCACCTCACTTCCTAATTTTAAGTAAGAAGCTTAGAAAGTGATTTCAGGAAGTTTTGGGTAAATATAAAAGCTCTAAGCAGAGGCAAGAAGATGAAATACCCTCTAGCAAACTCTTAAATTCCAAACAAAGGAAACAGGGCTGCACTAAAGCATTCCAGTCGTCAGCAACCTCTATGATCAATCATCATTCATTCTCATCCTCCTCCTCTCTCCTCGCCCTTATTCACTACTACACCCACCCTCACAGAGTTATGAATCAAGGAAATCTATTGAATAACCCAAAAAGTAAAAAGGAATATCCAGCCAACACAACATTTGTGAGCTAGTGGGTGGTCTCAGTTCTAGGCTCAAAGCCATTGCTTGGATCATTATTTGAATCTTTAAAATCAGTTGCATTTGTACTATTTTCTTTNTGCATTTCTCAGTCATTTGTGGGAAGTAGGTGGGAGAGGGGTTATGCTTTCTTACTTTGTAACCTGAGCAAATTATTTAATCTCTCTGTACCTTAATTTCCCCATCTGTAAAATGATCCTGAATTCTAAACTTATAAAGATACAAATAGCCCATCTACGTAGCGTACTTAAGTCAGTGCCTGACACTTGACAAGTACACAATAAAAATTAGCTCCTATCATTATTTGAATCTATTTTGTTATTAACACACTTAGCCACATATGAGCTCTGTGTTTCTGTTTCATATTTTATAGGTTATTTGGCATTTGTGTTCTAAGAATAAGCCATTTAGGAAGCAGAAAGGAAGTTTGTTGTAGTTTAATAATTATCACGACAGTGACCACCTCCAGTTACCACTTTCTATCAATTTTCAACCAGATCTGAGTCTGTGGGTTTAAAGATCAACTTAGTCATAGAATCACTGAAAGTTATTTTGAAAAACCAGGCCTATAGAATTTTTTACTTTATCCTGTATTTTCACTAGCTTTTTAAAAAATTTCCTAGAAATAAAATGAAAGTAATGCACTTAGTACTTCTCGATGTTGTTAAACAGAAACATTGAGCATGAGACAACTTTTCATATACTAGAGGAAGCAGTTCCTCCCACATACATATACCCTCCCCCACAAGAGATAGACTCATGCTCCTTATTACTTCAGTGTTTGCAAGGCTGGAGGTGCTGGGGGTGGGAGGGCGCCTGTCCCTGGGGAACAACCCATTCCCAGTCCCTGTCTCATGACTTCTTAGCGCTAGAAGTAGGGACCTACCTCACCATCTCTTTGGAGAATTTGGGCTGAACTTGTCTTGGTTTTTATGACAGAGATGTATAGTTGTCCCCCAAAATTCATGCTCTCTTTCCCTAGGTAGAGCTATTACTGGGAAGTGGCTCCTCAGCCAAGGACCATACTCAATGCAGCTGGGGGCCACCATGTGACTGAGTTCACTAATGGAGTGTCCACAAAAGCAACACCACTTCTTGG
>NW_017731740.1:432121-435496 GCF_001890085.2 Hipposideros armiger | reverse complement strand
ATGGCCAGCTTCAGACCAAGAATGAGCATCACCTAGCTGTCTCTAAGGACAGCACACCCAAAGGGCAGACTGGGCAGACACAAGAGCCACTAAAGTGAATCCTGCTCTGTAGGTTTACCCCTGCAGCACAACTCCACTGTAGTCATGGCCACTACTCATAACCAATGAGCCTCAGGGTCAATCCCTACTATTGACATACAAACAGCAACCAAGGCTCAACTACAACAGGAGGGCACACACAACCCACACAAGGGACACGCCTGGAGGAGACAGTTTTAGTGACTAGGGAGACTGCACCACTGGGTCCCACAGGACACCTACTACATAAGACCATTCTACTAAAACCAAAAGACATAGCAGCCCTACCTAATACATAGAAACAAATACAGGGAGGCAGCCAAAAGAGGGAGACAAAAAAACATGTTCCCCATGAAAGAACTGAACACATAATCTCCTGGATTTTAATCCTCATGATGGTCTGCACATTCCTTGTTCTGTGCCTTTCTCTTTCATAAAGGTGGGGTAGTTGTCTTATTGTTTCTTACTGCTGCTTCCGGACATTGTTCCTCCTTCTTGTCTATAAAAATTTCCACCTTTGACTTGCATGTAATCAGATTATATTTGGGTACCACCACTCTTTGTGGCTGTGATCTCTGAATTCCTACCACTCATTTCTCTTTTTAAAAATTTCTTAATTTTGGTTTTTGGTTCACCATTACACTTTCTAACACTATTTCAATTTTGAATTCTTAGTGGTGGTCTTCCCAACATCCTGCCTCTTAGTGCCTGCCTCATTTCTTACATTGATTTTTGCCTTCCATGTTATCTTGTCAGTCACTCCCATCATCATATCCTAGACTTATTATAGTCACACGTACACACAAAAAAATAGAACAAAGCTCCAGAAAAAGAGCTTAAAAAAATGGAAACAAGCAATCTATCAAGCACAGAATTCAAAACACAGGTTATAAGGATGCTCAACGATCTCAAGGAGAACTTCAACAAAGAGATAGAAAACATAAAAAGGGAGATAGAAAACAAAAAGAACCAGTCAGAAATAAAGAATACAATAACTGAAATGAAGAATATATCAGAGAGAATCAACAGTAGATTAGATGAAGCAGAGGATCGAATCAGCAATTTAGAAGATGAGGTAGCAGAAAACACCCAAACAGAATAGCAAATCATCATCATCATCATCATCATCATCATCATCATCATCCAAAAAAATTAGGAGAGTTTAAGGGGCCTCTTGGACAACATCAAGCATACCAACATTCACAGCATAGGGGTACCAGAAGGAGGAGAGAAAGCAAGGAATTAAAAACCTATTTGAAGAAATAATGACAGAAAATTTCCCTAACCTGGCAAAGGAAATGGATTTTTAAGCCTAGGAAGCACAGAGAGTCCCAAAAAAGATGAACCCAAAGAGTCCCACACCAAGACACATCATAATTAAAATGCCAAAAGTTAAAGACAAAGAAAGAATCTTAAAAGCAGTGAGAGAAAAGCAGTTAGTTACCAACAAGTCCCATAAGACTGTCAGCTGATTTCTCAACAGAAACTTTGTAGGCCAGAAGGGATTGGTATGAAATATTTTAAATGATGAAAAGCTAGGACCTACAGCCAAGATTACTCTCCCCAGCAAAGCTATAATTTAGAATCAAAGGACAGATAAAGAGCTTCCCAGACCAAAAAAGAAAGCTAAAGGAGCTCACATCACCACTGAACCAATATTACAAGGAATGTTGGAGGGATTTCTTTAAGACAAAAAAAAAAAAAAGCTTAAAAATGTGAATAATAAAATGACAATAACTACATATCTATCCACAATTACTTTAAATGTAAATGGATTAAATGCTCCAATCAAAAGACATAGGGTGGCTGATTGGATAAGAAAATAAGACCCTTACATATGCTGTCTAAAAGAGACTCAGTTCAAATAGAAAGACACAGACTGAAAGTAAACAGATGGAAAAAGATATTTCATGAAAATGGAAATGAAAAAAGAAAAAAAAAAGCTGCGGTAGCAATACATACCTGGCAAAATAGACTTTAAAACAAAGAAGACAAATAAGAGACAAAGAAGGACCCAGTAATCCCACTTCTGGGTATTGATCCAAAGAAACCTAAAATGCTACTTCATGGGTATGTGTTCATCCATATGCTCTTTGCAGCATTATTACAAAAGCCAAGATATGAGGGCAAACTGCATGTCCCTGAATGGATGAATGGATAAGAAGGAGGTGGTACATTATACAATGGAATATTACTCAGCCATAAAAAAGAATGAAATCTTGCTATCTGCAACAACATGGATAGATCTAAAGGGTATTGTGCTGAGTGCAGTGTCAGACAGAGAAAGAAAAATGTCATATGATTTCACTTATAAATGGAATCTAAATAACAAAATAAACAAACAAAATAGAAACAAACACATAGATACAAAGAACATTTTGATGGTTGCCAAATGGGAGGGGATTTGGGAGTATGTGAAAAAGGGGAAGGGATTAAGAAGCACAAATTAATTGTTACACAGTAGTCATGGGAATGTAGGGTATAGCATAAGGAATATAGTCAATAACATTGTAGTATCTATGTGTGGTCTCAGATGGGTACTAGATTTATCAGGGTGATAGATGGGGGGTTGGGGAACAGGGTGAAAAGGAGAAGGAATTAACAAGTACAAATTGGTAGTTACAAAATAGTCATGTGGATGTAAAGTGTAGGGAATATAGTCAATAATATAATAATAACTGTTGGGAGCCAGCTGCACCTCAGTGTCTGACATGGCCTATCACACCTATTGTGACAAATCCTGAAGCTCTGGCTGAGAAACAGATACTGCTTTTATGTTTTGGAAAATTTAAATTCCCCTTTGGATGCCCCCAGTAGGATAAAGATCTGACACCCCTTCTTATATTGATTGTTTTATTTACTTTAACTAAATAAGTGAGTTTTGGATATATTACGATAATTCTGTTTTACTGTTAGTTTCTTAATGATAGATTCTTAGTGATAAGACAAGTTATGTACCTTATAATTCTTAAGATCTTGTTTAGCCAGTAGTGTTTGAAACAGTTGCTAAGTAGTAAAACACCTTTTAAGCGCCAAGGCACAGGCAGGAGGAACTCAGCGCTGTCCATTATCGAAGAAATTGAAACATAGTTAGGATAAGTTAGTCATTAGTGGAGAACAGATCCGGCTGTACCCTGTAATAGAAACATCGTGAGGAAGTAAAACTCTGAGGAAAACAAACTTCTAAGGAAAATAGACCCTGGGAAGGAAGGAACGTTGAAACTATGTAGAAAACAAGTTCCTAATGGGTAAAGGTTTAAACTTGGAAAAACAACTTTGGGAAAAACAGCTCAATGA